>NW_011887740.1:544799-676181 GCF_000806365.1 Fopius arisanus | reverse complement strand
CAATACCGAAGTTCAGTGTAACAAAGGAAAAATCTCAATCACTCAAAATGCTCTGATAAACTGTTTAAAAAATTATTTCACATCCCAAAATCACTTGCACTCAGTCCTGCACTTTGTATTTTCAATGTTCACAGGCAGCACCGGTTTTTTACACTCACTAGAACCCCGATGTTAACACATTTTCACTACGCGACACCCGACCGACCGTTCCACGCGCTGCCGCCGAACGACTGACTCCCCACTCAAAATGGCGCAGCGTTGGAGACAGCGCTCGAGTGGGGGTCGCCAGGCGATACTCCGCGCATGCGCACAGAACATCCTGCATGCGCACAGAAGACCGCGGGCAGTCTCAATTTGACGAGATAAGATAATAATTCTCTCTTAAAAAAAAACAGTGCAATCACGTAAAATCCAATAGTCAGTGAAAAATAATTGATTGAAGAGAATTTAGCGTGTGGATTTTCTTGATTAAGAATTATTTATATTTTTTTTTAGGCAAATATAAGGACGATCAATTGAAGCAAGTGTTTGAGACAGCGAATAGATATCATTTTTATCATTCCCTGGCTATGGTGGGGCTGGTTACGTGCAGGGCACCAATTCTGGTCAGTATTAAGACACATGATTCCATGAAAAAATTATTATTTATATTTATATTGAGTAAAAATACCTCTTCCAGACTGCTGCCCTGTGGATGTCAGGATCTCTGATGTTCTGTGGGAGTTGTTACTATTACGCATTCGCAGGTGACAAACGCTTCAGGAAAATCACCCCTTTTGGAGGTATTTGTTTTATTCTAGGATGGCTCACCATGTGCATATAAATAAATTAAGAGAACAAAAAAAGTATCCCCTCTTATGGAGTCGGCTACTACGATGCCGCTGGGGTCACTCCAACCCCCAGAACTGAGCCTCTACTTTAGTCAATCCTCTTTGGAGGGACCAGTCAACTGGGTGAATTTTATTTTATGTCTTACGAAATTGGTATTCACTGCAATTGAAAAATGAAAAATTTTCAAAAAAGTATCAGAGGAGCATAAAAATGGAGGAGGTATTCACTTAAATTTGAAATTTCGAAATTTTTCGAAAAGTATCAGGGGAGCATGAAAATCGAGGAGGTATTTACTGAAATTTGAAAATTCGAAATTTTTGAAAAAGTATCAGGAGAGCATGAAAATCAAGGAGGTTTTTACTGAAATTTGAAAAATTCGAAATTTTCAAAAAAGTATCAGGGAAGCATTCACTGAAATTGAAAAATTCGAAATTTTCAAAAAAGTATCAGGGGAGCATGAAAATCGAGGAGGTATTTACTGAAATTTGAAAATTCGAAATTTTTGAAAAAGTATCAGGAGAGCATGAAAATCAAGGAGGTTTTTACTGAAATTTGAAAAATTCGAAATTTTCAAAAAAGTATCAGGGAAGCATTCACTGAAATTGAAAAATTCGAAATTTTCAAAAAAGTATCAGGGGAGTATGAAAATCGAGGAGGTATTCACTGAAATTGAAAAATTTTAAATTTTCAGAAAATAAAATTCAACCAGTCGACTGGGCCCTCTGACAGCGGGACTACTACTGAGGCAGTTACCGAGTCGGCTGACGGGCAGACACCCCACCATTGGGGGCGGCCCCCTCTTTCTCTTGGGGTGGGGTATACCCCCAGAACTGAGCCCCTCAGTGGGGGTTTGAGTGACCCCACCGGCATTGTAGTACCTCACCCCGTGAATAGGAGGGGGCCGCACCCAATGGTGGGGTGCAGTAGCAGTCTCGCTGTCAGAGGGACCAGTCGACAGGGTGAATATTATTTCCTGCGTTACGTTAAGTGACTCCATAAAATCTTCAATTTCAGTGAATACCAATTTCGTAACGCAGAAAATAATACTCACCCTGTCGACTGGCCCCTCTGACATCGGGAATTACCGAGTCGGTTGAGGGGCAGACACCCCCATTGCGTGTGGCGCCCTCGTCTCTTGGGGTGCAGTACTACGATGCCGCTGGGATCACTCCAACCCCCAGAACTGAACCTCTACTTCAGTCAATCCTCTTTGGTGTCAGAAGTGGAAATTTACGTCATGCGCATGCGTCAGCCGTACATCTCATGATCCGGTAAGTTTGAATCAATGACATTGCATTCGTTAACTAGTTGTCAATAAAATAAATTACACTCGCAGTCTGTTTAATTTTCATGATTTTTCAAATCTTGCGGTGGATGTGTATGAGAGAAAAAATGAAAATGGGTTTGTGCACTGATAAGAGTGATATTATTGATTATTTATATATCCTTACAAACACACTTATAATTATTGAATTATTACAATTATTAAATAATTTGACTGAAGACCGGGCTTTTTGTCTTGCAAGTTATGAAAAGTTTAAAGACGTCTTTGGACTCGTCGGCCTTACTGCCAAAGTATTAGTACTAGTTTATTATAGAAGAGAGAATAATAGACTCGAAGAAATACTGTGGGGTGAGCACAGTTATTTTTAAAACAGAAAAAATAACATATACACTGAATAATAGTCACAATTATTCAATAAGTGCTATTCGTATTGACATAACTGTCCAGGCTAACTCGTCAATTGCAGTATAATTTAACGGAATTTCGATTGATAACCGATCAATTCATTCAGTTATTCGATAACGCCTCATCAGGATCTAGTGATTCAACTGCGACAGCTAGATCTAAATCGTGGAGGTAGGAAATTCCATTTAAGCCTGAGAAATTAATACCAATCGTAATTGTTTGAAAGATTTCCCCACCCCGCGCTTTATACAAACGAAACTGCGCGTGCGCAGTATTACCTCCACTCCGATCATACCCCAAACAAATGTAAATTGTTAATAAACATCTAACAATGCACTATCAATCATCGTTAATAATTGATTATAAATTTTCAAACGATTTCCTTTCGATGTGACAAAAAACTGAATAGAAAAAATTTTCAATAATTATCGGTTAACTAAATGGATGAAACTTTATAATTTGTTTATAATTCAATGATTAACTATCAAATATTAGGGAATGCACGTCAATCTTCGTCAAAGGATTAGTAATTGATCTGATACGTTTATTTATAAAAATTAAACATTGGTAGGACAACAACCATCCCAGAATGATGACATGTGGTTAGAAACGTAAAGACAATGTCAATATTCATCACTCGAATATCGAACAACATTGATTACTCCAGCAATTAGCTCAGTCTAGTTTGCAGTGTAATTGGGTGATGGATCCATGTGTTGTTTGTGGAGGTTTCGAGTTCTACACAGAATCCGGATTTTATTTTTGTCAACAATGTGAAACTCAACAGGAGGTAAACAAAAATGGAATTCCAATTCTAGTTTCAATGTACTCAGGAAATAATTATTATCTGCCAGTTAATAATTTATAAATTATAATAATATGAATAATTTTTATGGTTCCAAGTAGAATCTTAGTAATCACTAAATTTTGTCTTTTCCTCTAGGGGAATTTTTTATTTATTTATTTCTAATTGAATGATTATTCATTTCATTAGGGTAGACGAGAAGAAGTTGTCGAATATGCAGCTGATGCCTCGACTCATGTGACGAAGAAAAGAATCGATAGACGAACGAAAGTTAATAAAACAGGTGTACTTCGATAATCAATTGTTTAGATTTTTTTCGTTTTTGAAAAATTCTTCAAGATAAATTCGATGATCAACAATTTATAGCTGAAAAATTGAATTGAATCATGAGATGTGTTGAGATTTAAGGAATTGCTGATAACTTCTCATATTTCAGGTTTTTTGTAATTTTTTGGAAACCAATGATCATCTTGACGTGAAAAGATACCGTTTTTAGGTCTTCTAATTGTTTAATGACTCACAAATTTCTACAGTCGTCCGTTTACTTTTTAAAATTTTGGTAAAGCTTTGTGAATTTTTCAAAAGTTTACTGGGAACCTGGGGAAACTCTTTCAGGATGAAACTTCGTGTGACGCACTGAATAACATTTCTTAGAAATTCATAAAAAAAAGACTTGATAAATCAGAAGATATCAGCAATATTTAATTAACCCAACGAATAATTTCTCAGAAACCTCCCTCGGCTGGACGTCCTGGGAGTCTTTCAACTTCATCCTCAACGGTTGGACGAATGAATTACTGATTTTGGGAGCCTCTCCAGAATTTAAAATAACAGTCCTTCAGTTATGGGCGACGTACCTAGGCAAATTACAAGTGGCATTCCGGTCATTCAAGGAGCGTTGTCTGCCCAGGTTGCCCCTCTCCTACCGGCAGAAAGATAGTGAAATTGTGTTTGGTGTTGTTCCCTCGAAGGTAAAAAAGAGGAAGAGAACCCCATCCAATGCGACCTCAGACGCAGAATCCACCCAGGCCAGTGAGATGAGCTTCGGTCGACTGCTGTCCCAGAGGAGGAAAAAGTTGGTTGATCTAGAGTACCAGAAGTACCTGGACACCAGTGAATCGGAAACTGGTGGTGCCAGTTCAGTCAATCAGAGCCTCCACAGCATCAAATCCGATGTTCTAAAGGCCAAGAGGAAGAAGGTGCCTCTTTACTTTAATTCTTTCGCAAGAGCACATAAGAAGAAAGTCACGAAGGACACTAGGAAGATTCCGAGGAAGAGACATGCCATCCTTCGGCAGGCGAGACTTGACAGACACAGGAAGACTGCTGAGCATCTCACGATGCAACATGTCATGGCGGTCATCAATCTTGCCTTGAGAGTCAATGATGAGAAGATTTTTCTCAGTGACATTTTAAGGTGATTATTCTTCGGAAAATTGCAACTAATAACGGAATTTGTACTCAGGTTTCTCAGTCATTACTAAAGAATTAAACGAACGATTAATACAGCTAACTTATTTTCAATAGATACAATTTACTAGAAATTCACGAGTTTTCGAAATCCTTTATTTTTTATTCATCATTTTGATGAATGTCAATTTGTTTAGAATCGATAATTGTGTATTAATGATTGAGGATTCTCCGAAATAGGATATTTTAATCAATTAACCGTTGATGTCAAATATATTCGCCTCGCAGATTCCAGACAGAAGGACACATATCAACGAAAAAATTGGATCATTTTTTCCCAGAAGACGAGCCAATACCCAAAGATTTATCGAATTGCGGGAATTCTCCCTCGAAATACGAGAGTCTCTGGGTGGCGACCAGTGAGCTGGCTCATCTACTGGAAGTTTCAGAGATCCCGGAGCCTAATATCGTCGAGCTGATCCGACGATACTGCACAGACCTGCAGTTACCAAGTACATTCTAAAATACTTTCTCATTGAACAAAATCCATTATGTTTTTTCATAGGAAAGGTAAATCCTTCACCTAGACTATTTAACTTACAGCGGGAATAGCTCTATATGCTGAGAGGATGATTGCCCTGTCACCCCCGAAGCTTACCTTCGAGTCCTGGAATCGTTACATGCCACGTTATGAGGCAAAAGCCATGGCAGCTATTATAATGGTGATGAAAATTTTATTCGGATTAGACGGAGTCACAGAATGCGAGATATCACACGTGATTGACATAATTAATCAGTAAGTTCTAAAGGTGTAAATATTTTGAATTTCTAAAAAATGTTCATAAATTGAATCTTATTCGAACACTATTCACACCCCTGACAAGTTCCCTTCTTTTGTTCACAACCTCCCAGACAGTTAAATTCCAACTAAACAAGTAAAAAAAATTTAAAAATCAGGCTGGAGAGCAATTAACAAGAAATCGACTTGACTCACCAAATCACCGGATCCAATTCATGAAGTCATTCAATTGAATGAAGATAAATTTCAATAAAATGAACTCAAAATCCCCCTGCATAATCGTTCACGGGGGCATCACGCACGCTAACGATCCCTGGATAATGGAAAAAATCTCAGCAGTTGTAAAATCAGCATCTCGTGGCTACAGTTCTCTGATATCCAACCAAAACGCTGTGGACGCTGTTGAAGACGCCCTGTGGTGGCTGGAGAACGACGAGTTCTTGAACTGTGGGTATGGCTGCTCTCCGAATGATCAGGACCTGGTGGAGATGGACGCCAGCATGATGAATGGCACTACATCCCAGTCGGGCACAATCCTCTGTTTAAAAGACGTGGAGCACCCCATTTCCGTTGCTCGATACGTCATGGAGAATTATAGCAATAAAATATTCTCCAATGAGTTGATGAAACGCATGAAGAACATCCCGAGGTTTTGGATGCCTCCAGGGAATATGGATCCTGTCAGCGAACGAGATAATGAAGTAAAAAGTAAATAAAATTATTTATTAGTTTCCAAATACATGAAGGAATAAAAATCACGATGAAAATAGATTTGAAAAAATAATTCAGTGAAATGAATTAAATGGATGATGGATAATAATGAAATAGATCACAGCTGTGGATGCATATCCTGGGATGGTCTGAACCTTGTGGTGGGCTCGACAGGAGGTGGACCCCGGGGAAAACCCAGTGGGGCAGTATCGGACGCTGGAATAATTGGCTGTGGGCTTTTCGCCTCAGAGACCCTCGCCTGCGTAATTACTGGACCTACCGACTCCCTAGTTCAACTCAATTTAGCCAGTGAAGTTGTCGACGAGACAGAGGAACTCAACGCCTGTCCTGAGACCGTCTTGAAAAAACACGTAAACTTGTTGAAAGCAGTTGGTGAAGCTGCTGGGGGTATTATTTTGCACTCGAGTGGCTGCACAGGGATCTATTTCACGGCTCCCTGCATGCCTTATGCCGTCGTCAAAGACGAGTGCATTGTGTATGGTTGGGATATGTGTCAGAGGCATTATCGCAAGTACTCTAATGTCGACGGGAAAAATATTTGCAGATGTAACATTGAAATGCAAAACTTCTAGGTGCAAATGCATCGAATTTTACATGAAAATAGGGAAAAACCGTTCTAACGATTCAATAAACAAGTGCTATATTCATCAAATTACTTTATGATCAATCTCTTCAGATTTCAATGTAAAAACAATTTTATTTTCTCACGAACCTTTTAATTTTACAATTTTTTCGTTTTTAGGCAACATAACAATTTATGAGAATTATATATTTTCCTATTATGTAATTACCTTCTACTTTATATGTTATTTAGTATATATACTTATCTACAACAAATATGATTATCCATTTGTTTTTTTCAGAGTTGCCGAGGAAAAAGATCGGCTTGATTGCAAGCTATTCAGTTTCACTGAATGGCAGAGGTACATTGAGTGTCGTCGCACTGTCTTAATAAATTATCACTCTGCTACGAGATTCAAACTCGATCCAGAGGTGCCATCCAGAGACGTCAACGAATATCTGGATTACCTGACGAAATTCGTTGGCCCAGCGAGCCTTGGGAAAAGGCTCCATGGATGGACAGAGAGTATTAATATGAATATGGACAATTTGGCCCAGAATCTACCAGAAACCAAACCCGTGAGGAGTTTCGAGCCGTCGCTGACACCGATGCACTCCTACCTTCAGGAACTCCTGGTGGACGACGAGGTAGACCTTCCGAGTGTTCTCAGGCAGGATTTCACTTGTACTAAGGTTGGCTACATGACTAATACCAACACGTGAGTTTTATTTGACATAAATTTAGTAACGAAATTCTAAAAAGAAGAATTTGAATGGATTTTTAAATGAATAGATTATTCGCAAATTATTGTTTATATAATTGTATCGAATGAAAATGTCTGCCAAATTGACTTGAAATTTCCGTTAATTGTTTGCAGTGTCAAGGAGCTAGCCGATGAATGTGGAATAGACCTCGAAATAGTCGAGAGTTCAGCCAACTTCTTGGAGAGAATTGTGCCAATTTTTGACGAGGCCATGAACTACCCCAAAACTGAAGATCTCTCGAAACTGGTTCCAGTGGTAATTCACACAAGAGGAACCAACCGACTGGATGATCCCCTGGAGTACTTGCACCGAAAGAACGCCGGGAAGATAAACATCGACGAGAAAAAGAAAAAACTCTACGAGAAGAACCTCAAGAATTTACGCCAAGCAAAAAACCAAACCGTCGACGATTACGATGATTTCGCGTTCGACCAAGTCTTCAGCGATGGAAAACTGAACATCGAGGAGTTCGAATACTCCGACTCAGAGGATGAGGATCCACAACTGCTGGGGGATGAAAACCTGTTGCTGTCGAAATTCGAGAGAGAGAGTCTAAAGGGAGGGGGTAAAAGTCATTGGCACATGGTGAGGGTGACGAAGCGTCAGCAACAGGAGGAAGAAAGTTATCTAAATGCCAAGATCAAGAAAAAAACCAAACTGCAGTCCCCCACGTCCTCAAGAAACTGCGACTGCGTCATGTGCGCCATAAACACTTGCCCTGAGCACGACTCAGACCCTGGGCCGAGGGAACCTCACGCCAATCATGAAAATTACGAGAAAGAATCTGAAATCAATGATAGCGATGAATTAACAATTATTGGGGAAGTGCCAACTCCTAGATCGCAGTCTGATGAAGAGATTTCAATCGTCAAAGAGACGAAGAGAGCCAGGAAAAAAGCAGTGGTGTTTCGTCCTTACAGGGACTACTGGCTCCGCAGAAAAGAGCGAAGCACTAATATCAATGGGTCCCTTGTGGAGTGGCACAGGCTTGAGAGGGACTTTCCTGTTAATTTTCGCTGGCTCCTCAACGAGTGTGCAGCCATGATTGAGCTAGAGAGCTCTAGCTTGTATCGGGAACTCTTAACAATGGAGGAGTACTACGCCGACTGCCTCGTTCAGGATTATGATCGTGAAAGGGCTTGCAAGTTCTTTTATGTGTCCAGGCATCGTTTTAGTACGATGGTTGGCACTACCAGGAGTAAGTGGAATAATGTCTACAAGAG
The DNA here is from genome assembly GCF_000806365.1 of Fopius arisanus. Lineage (NCBI taxonomy): Eukaryota > Metazoa > Arthropoda > Insecta > Hymenoptera > Braconidae > Fopius > Fopius arisanus. The sequence goes on along the minus strand of NW_011887740.1, from coordinate 667,365 downwards.
GGGCGCGGGGGTGAGGAACGAGTGAAGTGATTTTTACAAAGAGAGCCTAGGGACAATTTTACACTTTTTTTGAATTCGTCTTCTCATGGTCAATGTAGTTTCTACTGTTGAAAATATATTTTTATAAATAAAACTTCGCTGACAATTACTTCCAATTTCACTATTAATCCTTCGATACATAAATTTAAAAGTATTATGTATTTTTGGTCTTTTTTTTCTCACATTTTAGTGACTTTTCGTGAGATCATCTCTCTGTTTTCTCAAAAGGGCCTTCAATTGCCCACAACTCAACTACCAAGAGCACAATCTTATTTGACAGGTCTGTCTTCCATTGTTTTACGAATCTTTTTGCAGTAAAAAAAATATGTAAAAAATTGACTCACCCTCAGATTCAAACTTCCCACAAAAAAGATATCCCTAAATTTCTTGAACCGTTAATTCTAGATGTGCCTACACCTCCCTGACCGAATAACAGTGGGCGACTGAAAAAAACGATTAATAAAAAGGTGAAAAGAAAAGGAACAAGACGAGAGAAAAAAGCCTGAGATTGAAAACACCTGTCAAAAAATTGAACAACTCTCAACTGTTGCGCTAGAAGGCAAAGGTCGCCGGCATTATGGGGGGTGTTGGTTCGTGAGGTTTCGGATGAATTCGGTGTTCGCCCCTGCCTCGCCGACGATGAAGTCGCGGAGGCTTGCGCTTGTGTGTCTCACTGGCTGACACATTTCACTCCAGTCTGTGTCCGAGACACCATCTACGTTGTCCGATTAACAATATCCCCTCTTTCAACAGGGGGTTGAAAATTCAGTGGAGCAACCCCAGCAGCCCCGAGGAGACCTGGAGGCCCTTTAAAAAAATGGCATCACCACTAGCCCCATAGAAAGCCCTCAAGTACACCGTTCAAAACCTCCAAACCACCTCCAAGTACTTTTTGTCTTGTCCCTCGAGCTGAACGACCCCGGCTAGTTTACTCCCCAGTTTTTATCCCCTTATTTACACATATCTGTCTGAATTTTTATGTGCACAAGTGAATACCGTTATGAGAGTGATTTGCAGTGGCAAAGTGACTGACAAATCGTAAACCGAGACATCAAACAACATTCCCTCGATCTTCTATTCCTGGCTCCATCAAACAACTCGCTTCCTGGACATCGGTTGGTGAGTACAAACCCGTCATCCCTCTGTCTCACGTTTCCAAACTATATTCCAATGATAAATAAATATATAGATAAATAATTCCACAGGTTTCAGTTCTGGTTAGGAGCTTTCGGTTGGAAATAATCGTCGATTTGTCTCGAATACTATTGATTTTGGGAGGAAATGTCAAGAGATACTTTTTATCGAAAATTTAATCAGCCACAAAAAATCTATTTGGGTGTTCATGAAAAATCAGTTGTTTTCGAGATGAATGGATTATTAAGTGCTGAAAAAGTTTTGGGATTTTCCAGGGCTTGACCTTGAAATATTAAATGAGGGACAGTTTCTCTGGAATTTCAGTTTTTGAGGGGAAATTCATGAAAATTTTAATGTCAGTTGGATTTTGCTGTAAAAAATTTTGAAAATTACGAAAATTATGAACATTCGTAGAAATTGAGAAATTTGATAATTTTTTCCTTTGAAAAATCAAATCTGTCTTCGAACTGTCATAAAGATTTGACATTTTCTGAATTTTCCTTTTTAAAATGAAAATTCTGCTTTTTTTTTACCAACGGATCTCACTTCACTTTATTTAGCCTTGCATTCCCCTTGTTTGTTGCATCGCATCAGCTGATTTCGAGGAACTGGAGACGAGAGTGCGTTTTTCCAGAGCTCCCCTCGGTGCTCATCCCCATTTTTTCTTGTTTTTCAATGTCTCGTGCACGCGACGTTGATAAATGTCTCGTGTGTGTGACTGCAAGCACTCGAGAGGTGAAATTCAATGAGAATTGCGGCATTTGCCGATGGCGTTTCCCGTTATTTCGTAAATACGTTTTTATTTGGAGATAATTTCTTAATCGGTAGCTTTTTCGTTTTTTTATCCAGTGGATTCTAAAGGAGAGGAAAATCTAGGCAGGGTGAGTCGATATTTCAATAGCGAATTGGTAAAGTCATATAACGGGGATTTATCAGTTTTATTAAATTTCCGCTCATCCTGAAAACGATTGATTTTACAAAGAACCATTAGAATACTTTTTGTTGGAAAATTTAATCACTTAAAAAAAAGTCCTTTGACGTTTCTCCCAAAAATCGATAGTTCTAAAAATAAATGAATATTTGGGAGAAATCGTAAACTCCACTTGTTTTTTGTTTTATTTAATCAAGTTTTTACTACAGATAACCAACATTTGGAATATTTACAAACGATAAAACTCACTATAAACAACAATCCTGATCCTGTGATCAGTATTTTATACAATATCCAGACTATGACCTATAGAGACTCTCGAGTTTTATAATTATTTACAGTATGGGTTATTGTGATATTCCTATTCCATCTTTTTGGTATTTATGCAAATTCCAGGGCAATCCATGTTTTTTTTTTGTGGTTGGATACATTTTTTGTTTGCTGATATGTGAGAAAAAAACTCAACAATATTTGCAGATAAATCAAACTTGTCTCAGTTTATAACTGATTTTATCGAAATTTGTCGGACTGCTGGGATTTTTATTGGGGTGTCAGGATGAAATGACGAACGTGACTCTCTGACTAATGATTCATCATCCCCCAATTTGCTGTCGGTCGACAGCAGACAACACGAGTAGCCAGGGAGTGTCCTGATCGTAACTGTTGAACTTGGCGACGAGGGACACCGTAATTACGTTTGAGGTTTGAACGTAAATGCCCTTTGGTGAGAGGTAAAAAGTCGGAGGGTTGTACTCCGACCCCTTGCGAGTATTTCTGGGGTCAAGTCGAGTCTGACGTTCGTGTTAAAGAGGATGGCACGGTTTTCGGGGATTTTTGCCGAGTGGTAAAGGTCAAAGGGTAGCTTTTAGAGTCGGAAGACCCATCCACAGAATTTCTCTTCACTAAATGCAACGACAGGAAATTTTAATGCAAACGTTGTTGAGGTATTTATCTCAAGGGTATAAGTTTTTTATTTACAAAAATATGCAACCACAAAAAAATAATATTTGGAAAATTCTGGGGTTTGAAGAGATGATGGAGTGGAATAAGTTCAATTCCGCTGTTTTATATCGATAATAATTAATATAAATTATTTTTTCACAGGTAATACCACAAGAGCTTCAAAACTATCGAGTATTTTTCAATAGATTCTCTATTAACAAATGGAGGAGTCGAGTTTATCAGGTGAAAAATTATTTTTCTGAAAAAAATTGACGAGCTCTTTTGTTTGCATGGAACCTAGAGGGAATTACCCGATTAATTTTAGAGCTCGCCCGGCATTCGGGAGATTATTTTTCCATTGAATCTTCGGCCAATAGAATCGCACCATGAAACAAAATTAAAGATCAAAACTTTTCAATTGATACAATAGCATTCTATCTGTCAAATTCAATGGGGGTCACGTGGCCAATCCATTTTGTTATGAAAAATATACCATACCATATGAAAAATTACCACTGAAATTTTCAAAAAGATTATCAGCTGCATTTCATGTTGACTATATAAAAAACAGTAGAATGGTACAATTTTATTGGCTGAAATTTATATGGGAAAATAATCCACCGAATACGACTGGAGCTTCGAAATTAGTCGGATATGTCCTTATTAGCTCTCATACAAACAAACGAGCTTGTTAAATTTTCCAGGTTGAAAAGTTACGAGTGCGAAACGCGAGTGATTTTTCTGGAAAACTTGACACGGTCATTTATTTGGAACGAAACTATCAGGAAGAATTCGATAAGTTCGTAGCTCTCATGGTATTATAAGTGAATATCACATGTTCTAGCCCCTCTAGACAAAATGCATGATTTAAAAAATTTTCCTGGCTAATCATCGATGGGATTGACATGAAAAAATATGACGTTCTTGCGTTGTGTCATTAAATAAACCACAAAACGAGAAAAAGTTATTTTTCACGTAAATCCCATGGTAAGTTTACCAGAAACATAAAAAACCGTAAATTGTGGCAGAAATGTGTAGAATATCGGTAAGAATTCATTTGAGGAGGATGTAGATTTTCTCCTCTGGAATTCTATTCGATCTGTCAATTCTCTGTCCCAATTTATATCCTCGGCTGATCGAAGAGAAACCGAAAATTAAAAGTCAAGTACTTTTTCCCAAACGATAATTCACGAATTCAAGGTGCTCATAGGCCCCTTTGATTCCATTCTGCAATCAATCCCCGGAGAGGTAAACTACGTGATCAAAATGAACAAGCGAAACCCCATGAATTCCTATTCCACTCGTTTTATTTTTCCGAAGGATTTGACGGTGCACTAAAAATAAACCTTACACTCAGATAAAAACTCGACAAAGAATATTAATAAATAATAATAATATTAATATTAAAGAGTATTAATTAATATTAAATGAAGAGGATTTACTTGGTAGAAAAAATAGTCCGTTGCCAATTGAAAAAATTGAAGAATTATATCCGATAAATAATTTTGTCCTGGGCAGTTAATTAGTTTTATGAAGGTTTACAATGATTATATTTTTTTCAAGATAATTCAAGGGCTAATTATCGTTGATTGATCATTACATTTCGTCAAATCCATTTTTTAAGGGGGGGGGGGGGGGTACGTGGAATTTGTTATGATTATCATCTCGCGACCGTTTCTGTAAAAGAGCCCAGATTAAAGCGCAATCTTTTGACAGTATATAATTTCAATTGATTGATTGCATTATGTATGGACTGCTTATATATAACTATATATTTTTCAATCTAAGTATTCTTGATTATGGAAATTTATGCACTTTTTGTAATTATTTCTCGAAAACAAAACGCACAATCAATTTCATGTTTTTTGGCTGCATTTAATGATGCGGCTTCTATTCCAAATAATTTCTATTTGAAAAATTATTGAGCCGTTGATTTTTTAAAAATTCTAATCTGTGACGCTCGGTTTAAACACATGAAACGGACCGCAAATTAAAAAAATTCTATCTCAAGTTCAAAACGGACAATTTCAAACACAAAGTGGTCATTTATCAGAGATTTTTTAAAACTATTTACCATAAACAAAGAAAATTAAACAAGGACTGTCGTGTAGATATTTTACACGACGAAAAGCTTAAAGGATTTTTCTTTTTCTGTGTGCGATAATCAAGTTGTCATTGCGAAACGAAAATTTTAACATTTCTATCCATGTTCGGGTAATAAAAAAAAAACAGAGGTTGCATCGAGGCCGAGTACCACTAATCCAAATTTATCCGTAAAAAGTATCCAATGAAAAATTACCAACTACTTTGTGATTTTGCATTACGACACGCGTTCAATCGCTTACTCCACAATTTTTCTCTCGAATTGCTTACGTCAAAGACAGACGGTAAAAAGGTGAAAAATATTCTTGAAACAAGAGGAATCGTAAGCCGAGGGAATCCTTTCATGCGTTCAAAAGTCTTACATAAAAGTTTACATAAAACTGGAGAATTTATATAAAAAATTGGGGCTCAGTGTGATTATCGTTAGTTGGGGGTGAGAGGAAGAGTCGATAGGTGAGGGCACGATGCTCTTAATCTTCACCAGGTCTGCTGGGTGTGACCTAATTACCACATGTACTCACAATACAAAACATGGGAGAGTGTTGTGCTGGTTAGAGACCCTCCATTGCGAAACCTACACACGCGTACAAAATGTGAAGACTCGTTGGAGCCTTTGCTCGAGGAAGCCGTGCAGAAAAAAATACGCAAGGACAGATGGTTTAATTTTCATCAGTACCTCAGGCTAACAGGGTTAAATAATCATTCCTCAAGTTTCCGGAGACTCAATGCAATTCAATTCAATTCAATGGTCCAAAATCTGGGGAAAGTCCCCTATAATCTTGTGGCTGAAGGGAAATTCGAACTAAAATAGAAAAATATTTACATTTCAATATAATTATTTGAAATTCATAGGTTCTGCAAATTTTCTGCGAAAAGGAAAGGTTTTAAGGATTTTTAAAACCTTATTAGCCAAAAAATAAAAAATTTTTAAAATTTTTTAATTTTACTGTCAAATTATCGATGGGATTGGGTGAGAGCGTGTATCTACGGTTTTTACGTTTTGTTGTTATTTAATTTCTTTTACTACATTTTTTTTCTTAGCTTTGATAAAGAATAAGAAAACTGTAGGAAAACACAAAATGAAAATGAGCCATAAAGTAATATCATAACGCAAAAACCTTTTTGGCTACGGATTTTTCCATTTCGTTTTATATTTAACGACTCATTTTCATTCTGCGTTCATTTTGTTTTGCGTTTCTTCCGCAGTTTTGTAATTCTTTTCAAAAGTTAATAAAAAAATGCAATTTAATTCAATAATCGAAATTCTGTGAAAAAACTGAAACATAAAAATTAATTCTCAAATCCCCGTATTTTAATGTAATTAATTTCAAATTCATAGATTCCGTGAATTTCACGTGGAAAATAAGAATTGTCATGGCTGAGGACCCTCGGGCGATAGCTTTCTGCAAGAAATTACATGTTTTGTATTTTTCTTATAATTAATTTAATAGCGAAGTGGTGAACGAAGATAAGTTCATTTTTTCCGAGGCCAGTTTTTAGTCAATATCCCGAAATCGAAGGAACATAGCAAATTTTTCGTAGAATCCTTTTTTCTATAAAAATCTGAGAGCTACAAAAAAGGTCTCTATCGAAATATCATTATCTGCCTTTGATTCCAAGAAATCGGCTGAAAACTGGCCTCGAAAAAAATGCACTTATCCTAGTTCACCAGTTTACAACAAAATTCTGTTAAAAATGAGAAAAAAAGTATTTTAACGTTGGCAATCAGAATATTAAAGTGAGAAATTTCCAACAGTGCGGGTGGTAAACTGAGAAAACCACCGGATAAAGACGAAAACAAAAGGATTGAGTCGCGAATTGTGCGGTTATTGTTGTTAATGGCCTCTATTGAATCTGATTTCAACTGGTTTTTGATGGATCGATGCATTGCCTTGGAAAAAATAGTAGAGTGAGGAAAACAAGAAAGGGTTTGTTGGATTTGGTTGGAGTGAAAGACGAGTTTCGAATGGAAATTGAAAAAAAGAATTCTATACTTGAATATCACCACGCAAATCATCGATTCCAGAAGATTAAATAGGAACATTACGCCTTCAAGCATGCGCTGTTGATATTTACTCTAGATATTTTTAAATAATTCTTCCCAAATTGAAGAAATTCTGACAGTTATATATATTATTTTATTTTTATTAGAATATATTATATTCGTTTTTTCACAGAAACAAAAAATTCGACTTTTCATCTTTAACTCTAACAAATATCTTTTACCATAAAGTAGAATCAATTTTTTAACAGCCCAGTAGAATAACAGTGTAACAAAATGGAATGGTTATGTTTCGAGTGAGAATTTACAGGGGCTCTTTAAAAAAGAGAAATTTCCCCTCTGGAAATGGTGAATCTGATGAGAGAATTCGTGGAAATGGAAAAGTCAGGTTCATGGTTACATCAAACCGAATCTGCAATTTTGAAACTCGCAAAATCTAGTTTTCGTAAAAAAAAACACCCCATGTTGCCACAAAAAAGTTCAATAACACGCGAACCAGCTGTGAAACTTTTCCACTGGCCAGATTTGAATTATTCCGCGGGGATTTACGATTGTTGTTGACGTCCGCAGGTGTACGCGAGTATTAATCTTATTACGCATTAACCAACTTGCAAGTCTTCTTCTACGCAGAGAGAAAAATTCACTATAAATTGCCAATCTGTCTGATAACCGGTGCTTTAGTCTCTCGGAGAAAATTACCGTACCACTCAGTAAAATTTCTCAACTGCTTATTGGTAAAAGTTATCTAACCGTTTCTGAAAATCTACCTAACCTTCAGCAAATTTTTCCTAACCGACTAAATAATAATTACTAATTCGATAATAAAAATTTGTCGACTGCTTGGTGAAACTTATCTTTCCGAAATTTCTCATTTCCGAAAAATTACCTGAGTGTCCAGTAATTATTTCTTGAAGACTAGTTAACAGTTACTGAGCAGTTGACGAATTTCCCTAATTGGTACAGTAATTTTCGGCAGCTAAAATTGCACAGCACAATTACCAAACGGTGAGGTAATTTTTACTGAATTTTTCTCTCTGGGTATTAAATCCCATGACTGAATGTTTAAAAAAAAGATAATGGCAATGAGAAATGCACCCGTATGATTTATCTGATTCAGCAGGTCGTTAATACGCTCCTCGATAATTGACGTTGATTAGCTGGTCAATAATTCCCCTGCAACTCGATCCCTTCATTTGCTATTGAAGCCATAATTAATCAATTTCGATCGGCATATGTATGGATTCATTTCCTGCGGTTGCATGCGGCACATTCAAAGCTCGCATGTCGTGTGAAGTGGTTTTTATTTTTTTTTTTCATGGAAAAGAGAGAATTAATAGTGTCACTGACGAGACGTTCCCCACTTTTTCTCGTTTAATTACCTTTTATCGTAATTGTTAGTCGCATATTCTGGTTTTTCATCGAGCTCTCAAATTACGAATGGAAAATTCTCGAATTAGAACGTCATCACTCTCCCAAAAGGGCGTGCACACAATATTCATGTAAAAGTTTCGCTTTCCAGGACATGACCCCAAACACTCGAGAAATTATGAATCTCTCGCTTTTTTTAGTTTATTCAGTCGATTCATTCAGCAAAGGGAACAAGAAAAATTAAATAATGATTACACCCAATTTATGTGTATATAAAAACTCAGACAACTCTATTCCATATATTTTGCTATATTCTTAATCAATTGTTCATTAATGTAATCATTCAGTAAATAGTTAAGAAGTTAATATTTAATTTTCTGCATTCTATAAAAAATTAACTCTCTCACAGCAGAATTGTCTATAAATTCTCTCCAATTTTTACCGATCTCCTTTCCAAGTTATCAACGATCAAAGTCTTCTCTTCTACATGAGCTCTTATCAAGATTTGTCGATTCAACCAAAACTGCATTATCATGGCAATTAAATGGCACCGCAGTTTCATGAATAAGAGGATAATTCGATCATTAATAACTTGAAAAGATGTGAAAAATATTGAAGAGAATCCACAGACAATTCCGGTATGATCATCAACATCATGTCTGCCTTTTCCGGAGGAAATCCCTCACTGGATTGATGAGCTTTTCTATCTGTTCCGCAGCACCAAGGGCTTCAGCACCTAGATGAGAGCAGGAATACCAATAAGAATAGGATAATAAATTGGAAAGGATAAGGAATCAAGACGCGTCACGCAGGAGTGGTGGGTCTATGGGGGGCGCCGCCGCATCAGCGGACGACCCCCTGTTGCAATACGAATCAAGGTACAAATTGTTGGACTGGGACCAACTCATCCACCTCATCAACCCCAACGATACTTGGCATCAAACAAATGAAGAGCCCCTCTGGTATCATGAGGCAATCCAGCCTCACAAAGCTTGGCTCCATGATTAACACTGCTGTCAACAAGAGGGCTGGTAAGTGATGTTTTTCATTTCCCCATCAATCGACTTATTCTCACACTATTGGAATATGGTGGAGAGGGGAGGGGGGAGAAATAATTAAAACAGAGTGGATTAAAGACGTTAATTTGAGTTTATTAAAAATGGGACGAGGAAGAAATGTCTGGCCTCAGCAGACTAAAAAGTGGTCAACGAGACCAAGAGGAAAATCGTCATCATGAGGCAAAGGATCCCCAGTCCTTTTGCCACATGACCTCATTGTTTATGTTTATGTTTAGTCCTAATATCTCTCTCTCTATGTTGATTCATTTTGGAAACTATAGGCTCATAAAAATGAATTCATAGAAAACTGAGGCTATATTCCAACAGACACCGAAGTGATATTTCAGAGTAGATTTCCAATAGCAGGATTACCGGACAGTCATTTTTGTAAATAGTATTTTTTCGGAGTTGTGCAGTTTTTTTTCTCGTCTTCCGCGCGAATGCCAACACCACGTGGACAGAAATATTCAAGATAAATTACCGAACATTTCACGTAATTCGCGAGAGAGAGTGGTTTTGGGGAATTTATATAGGAGGATTAAAGGAAAATCTGAAATGCTCGGTTGATTCTCGGGTATGTCACTGAAAACTTACGAAAAAGTTACGTCATTCTTCGGGAAACTGTAAGATCTATATCCGGGATTCCACGAATAATTATCATTAGTCTATCAATTGTCCCCCTCATTTTTCAATATTTATTGTTATGTTTTTTACTGTAATTACAGTTCTCATTAACAAAACAAACAAAATTCACTTTTATTTTTTGAATTTCTGACAGATTGTTGATCGGATTAACCCGAAAAAATATACAGTTTTTCATTTTATCAGTATTTCATGACTCAAAGTTTCTTGCTTTTTTTTCTAAAATTCATGATTTTTTGAAAAATTCTGAGAAAATTATTGCATTTTCGGTGAACATTTGGGAAAAACCGTATATTTCATGACGTCAATCAGATCCAAGGTCTCCCAGAAATTGCCAAAAAACTGAAAAATTCAAGAATATTGGGAATCACCTCTTAAAAACAAACGTCCATCTTCAGGCCGATTAATTCTAACTCCTGAATAGTCCCCACAATTGCGCGGAATTAATAAAAAAGAGCGCGGATCACGTACCCTTCTACCCTAATTGGAAGGGAAATGAAACCGATCTTATTGCAATGCCTCTGAATCCAACCGGATAATCAGTTGGCTGATTACCCCTTCCGTCAATTACAAACGAAAATTTTACGACGACCTTGCACGGTTAATTCCCCGACAACGATAGAGAGATGGATATTAGGTAGTTGGAATGGAATTCATAAGCGCCAAGGATTAACGTTGCTCGGTATTACCATTTGCCATGGTCGGTATGTGGTTCAAACTGTCTAGCATATTCCACATTACTGAGTCCTTCTGCCGCACAATTGTCTTCTACAGATTAAAGTAGTGCATACGAATTTCGCATGAGTCATTGCATGTAGCAGCGGAAACTAAATTCAAAATGCACAGACAAATGTTTATTCATGATTGATAACTATATGCCCATTATCCATTAATACTATATGAATAATAATTTAACATTAATGGGCGTGAATTATTAATCCATTGGAATATTTATCGAATTATTTTTTTAAACAAAAAAAAAAATATATTGAAAGTATTAATAATAAATTAAAAATCTTGTCTCCCTCTGTCTCACTCTCGTTTCGGGGCAATCGGAAATTTTAACAATTTGTTACAAAGAAACAACAATTCCATTTTGCATAATCGGATTGCATATGGATTTTTCATTTATTTTTTATGATTTTATTCTAAATTTTAATCTTTACCATCATTTCAAATAGGTCATAGCAGTATTTACTAATTAATTATTATCAATGAAACTAGATTGATCATTGTGCGAACCAGTATTTTCCTATTGTTATTAACTTTATCTTACAAAAAATCGGAGTTTCGTATGCACTACTTTAAAATCCACCTCAAATTACAGAAACACTCTGCACTGCCGAGTCGAAACTATACCCGAGTTCAGTTGTTATCAACTCTCGTTAAAAAAATCTTACAATTACGAGAGGATCATTGTCTATTTACATCTGCAATATCTCGAAAGCAATGTTCTCTCTGCAGTTTTTTTTACTCAAGGAAATGACGCAACGTGCAATTTAGGTTGAAAAAAGTTCACATAGATTTTTATATTTCTTCCATTTCCATATCCTCTAATAATAATAGGATATTATATTTCCCACTGAAATATAAATATTATAAATAACTCCACTATTCCGTGAAATATCAAAAAACGTGTGAGCGAATTTTCATTGAAGCCCACGTGTCATAACACCAGAAAAGCCGAAGACAAAACAATAGAATTTTCCTTCCTGTTCTGAAATATGTCATCCAGTTGACCAAGACAATTAGTGTTAGCTTTTGACGTCTGCAAACTACTGGAGTGCATACAGATGTATTTGAATCATTAAAATCCATCGAGAGAAGTACAACGTCCATCACTCCACGTCCATTCGGTCTTTCGAAATTCTGAAAGAAAACAAAACGAGGCAAAAGTGTCGGACCATTTTTGAGAATGCACTCTTTTAGCCAGAATTAAACGCTTCTTCAGTTTTTCTAACAAATTGGTGATCGGGTTGAGGCAAAAAAATAGACTATTTTTTCATTTTATCGTTATTTGATTTGATTTGACTCCCAAACTTGTCATGATGAGGCTCTAACTTTCTTGCGTTTTTTCAAAACTTTTTAAATATTCATGAATTAAGAAAAACAAAGGAAAATTATTGTAAGCTCATGGAACTTCGAGAGTCATGAAATAATTATAAAATGCATGAACAGTATATTTTTTCAGGCCAATTCAATCGACAATCTGTCAGAAAACTAAAAAAAAATGGACAAAAAAAACCATCGCTTTTGCGTTTTGTCATTATTTAATGACTTTGAAATGAATGAAGTTTGAAGGTGGCGCGACAATTTTCTTGCGTTTTTTCTTGTTTTCCTAACTTTTAAAAAGATTTACAAAACTGTAGAAAAGAAACACATGGAAATGATCGCACCACTGCAAAACTTCAGGAACGATAAACTTGAGAAAGCGTATCGTTGTATTATTTGAAGTCCACTCCATCGATAATCCACTAGAAAAGTAAACAGAACATGAATTTTGGTGAAAAAGCTGTCACTGTTTCATGATTATTGAAAAAGATAACAGAACTTTCTTGGAAATTCATACAACATGTTGATAATTAACAGAATTGTCTATGAATTTTCTTCATTCTTTTCACCCATCCTCTTCAAGTTCTGGAGAATGTCCTACACACCTATACAACCAAAATTGAGTTTTTTTTTTTCATTTTTCAAACTTTTTCAAAATTTTTTTTTGTCAAACTTATTATGGGATTGACGTGAAAAAATAAAACTTCTTGTGTTTGTCATTATTTAATGATTTACCAAGTTTCAAAGTGCTGCAAACATTTTTATGCGTTTTTCCTAAACTTTCAAGAAGAATCACAAAACTGTAGAGAAAATTCATGCAAATGATATCCCCACTACGAAAGTTCGTGAACCATTAAATAATGACAAAACAGAAAAACGGTATATTGTTTCACTGTAATCCCATCAAGAATGCGCAAAAAGAAATTGAAAAACTTGAATTTTGATTATTATATATCTAGATATATTATGTATTATATATATTTATATATCTGGATGTGGAACATCCTTAACGATCAAAATCCCTTATGGAGCTTCTTCAATTTAGCATAAAACTATATTATCATCTAAGATGGTAACGCAGTTTCGTGCTACCCTAAAAACGCCTATAAGAGCTGATCGAAGTCTCATAATATGAGACTTCGATTATTAATGCCTCGAAAAGCAAATCAGTAAAAAATCGAATAAAATTCATAAACACTTCAGTTATAATTACGAACATCCTGTCAGAATTTCGCAAAACTGTAATCCCCCCCTTTTTTGAATGAAACCCGGCAAACCCCATCTGCCATAAAAATGCTATTCATTGATGCTCCAATTCTCAACGCAGAAATTCAAAGAGATCCAGTATGAAGTCGTCAGGTAAACAGCAATCAGCCATCTTCAGGGAATTCCCCGTAAACACGTGGTAAACACTCGATTAATCCCCCCGGGGCGGGGAAGACAAGTCGAGAGCATTGGAAAGGGAATTTTCACTATTTCGTACAGTACGGAATGATCGAATGGAATAATCACCGGAGTGACCCAGTCATCAGTTCGCACAAGTCACTAGATAAATCAAAACGTAAATAATTAAATAGCCGGCTTGTTCCGACCGTTATTCTCCCCGAAGCAACGAATCTCGGTAAATAGTCTAAGCAGGGGTCATAGGCTGGGATATTTTTTTTCTTTTTCGTTGTCCCCTCGCGGATGTTGAACAATGAGTACATCACGGAGTCGTGTTCGACAGAGAAGGCCAATGTCAAATCTCAACAGAAACATTGGTACCGGTGGCAAAGTCACGAGATTTCACCAGCAAGAAATTGTCCAAGCTTATGACTATGAGGAGGAGGCTAATTGGTACTGTGAGTATCGAGATTATTATTTCATCCGGATTACTTTTTTCCTCCAAATTTCACCCAGTAGAATTGCACCAACAGACGAGGTGTATTGTACTCGTAATTCTTCGATTATTTTGTCTCTTACCTATATAGATGAAATTTTAAAAAATTGTTGAAACGAATGAACTACTGATTGAAATTGACAGATTTCATTATTTTGGGGTTTTCAATTGTCTTTTCTCATTTTTTTAATATAGACTTCGTCTTATGGTGCAATTCTATCGGCCGAAATTTCAACGAAAAAAATAATCCCACGAATACGACTCGAGCTTGGGAATTAATCGGATATTTTCCTGTAAATTTCCTACGAATGAACGAGCTGATCAAGTTTTTTAGAAAATTTTTTTAACCTGGAAAATCTGACACGTTCATTTGTTTGCAACGGACTTATTGGGAATAATTCGATAATTTCGAAGCTCCCGTGGTATAAGAAGTAATTATTATCCCAGCAGGGATAATGGAAATCCGTTGTGGGGAGAATTTGGAGATGCAGAGTAAAAGTGGAAATAGTTTAGTGCTTGTAGAGTGAAAATTCCTGGTGGTGCTATTAATGGGGTTTTACGTGCAAATTACGGATAATTTTTCCATTAACCGCGATTTCATCAAGGAAATTTAGAAATTTCTTGGGCTGGTTCTGTCGAGTATAAAAGTTTCTATCCGAGTAAAATTTCGTGGCAAAATTGTGTGAAATTGTGTGAGATCTCCGTAAGAACGTCCAATATTTCTCCGAATTTCGGAGATTAATCAAAATTTATCGGAAATGTGGATTTTTGTTGGTTACGACGATAGACATGAAGTGAGTGCAAAGGTTAATCCATTGATACAAATTTATTCAGCAGAAATCTAGTGCTATTAAATGAAAATTACCGGAAACTTCTGTGAAAACTTAATCTCTAGATATTTCCGCTTAAAATCAATTTTTCGAGATATTGACCAGAAGTGTAAAATTCAATTCAAGACGCTTTATGATTTTCCCATTGAACTTCCAGTCTTGGCACTGAAATTTTTCTTTCTCTAGTAGTGTTCGCCTTTTTGTCTTAGTAGTTTTTTTTGTTTCTTGCGCTTTAATGGTGTGATTTGAGTGAATTTGAATTCATCTTAGCTCGATAAAAAAAACTCCCAAAATGATGCTAAATGGCCTAAATCCACTTCGTCAATCTCAAGCCATCGTGATAATCGTGAGAATTGAACCAGCCCCAATTTACCCCACTCTCTCTAGGAGTCATAACGTACTTCTAGTACCCCAGGTAAACAATCCAGCTTCGACCCCGCGTTTCATGGCGCCCATTAGAGAGAAATTCTTCCAAAAAAATCGAGTCGTTCCGGTAAAATTTCTAATGATTAACGAGAAATTTCCATATGCCCTTTGAATACAAAATTCTTTGGCCTTTGAAGTTTCAATTTATTAAATAATATCACAAACACACACGAGACAAACCAAAAGTACCGATCCACTCGTGAATAATTTCGAAAAATACCTGTAAAGGAGGCGGGGTTAATGATTGTCCGTATTACCCCAGTCTCTGTATATCCACTCGATATCTCGAGATTGAAGGAAAATACCGGTATTCCCATAGATACCTTTTTTGTAGCTCTCATCTTTTTCTATAAAAAATATTTACACAAAAAAATTGATATACCCCTCCAATCCCGAGATATCGGCTAAAAACTGGCCGCGTCAGTAAAAAAACTGCACTCATCCTAGTCTACCATTCCGCTATTAATATCTTCACGTTTCACGAAATTTCTGTACATTTCCAACGAAATTCCAGTGAATTGGCAAGTCGAAAAAAATGACGGTTACGTATCTTCTATTCAGAATGAAAAAGAATTTTTCTCCGCGTGGTAGTCATGCTGGTGACGAATGCAAAAAGAAATACCGACGCAATATAAATTGGAATTAAATTGCGACACAGCATGATCGTTAATGCGACGAAAGGCGGGTCGATTAGCGAGCATCTCCTAATGCACCCGAGACGAATATACACAGCCTCCGATGTTTCATCTCCCTCTCGCGCCATCTCCTTCGTTCCTTGGACGATGCTCACCTCCTCGCCCCTCGACACCCATTTTTACAATGCCCCGGGGGTTATGTATCATCCGCCTAAGGCCTCGTTTCAGTCTATTGTCGAGTGAATAACGTGCCATCCACCAAATCCATTTGGTCTGAACTAACAAAAAATTATCAAGAAAAGATTGAAAATTTTATCGCACCTCTCGGGAAATGAGCAGGGACAGTTCACCTTCACCACCATCAAGGAGCCTTACATCTCGATTAACTCCACGACAACTTCGAGATCACGGGCCACTCTTCTCATCCCTTGAGGAACTACGGGACAAGCTTAATGAACTTTTAGGTAAAATGCGCAAACTGGGAGATGGAGCGAAGGGTAGGCTATGATATCCTCTCTCGGCATTCGGTTGAATAACAATTCTTCTGCATCGATTGGTGTAATTGCCTGAAAAATTCACTGACTAATCAATCACAGAATTAACGTCGATGGATTAAGTGGTGACGTGCGTTGACGTCACGATGAAATTCGCCACCCATCCACTTCGAAAATCCCGCGATGTCTCGTGCGTCATTTCGCGGATTGTCGGGTGCAATCGGCAAGTCTCACGCATGGCACACATTTTCGGTGCGAAATCACCCCTTTTGTTGAGCCTCTGGAATATTAATTATGGTGGTAATAATGTGAGTGAAATCATTCAATGATATTGTTGGGGAATTGATGGTTTTGTCGAGAATTGAGAGCTGAATTTGAGATTTTGTAGACATTTTTCTTTTTGAAAAAATTGCTTTTGCATTATGAAAAATTGGGGGTTTTTGGTTTAGTACCGGTAAACGAAATCTTTTTAAATTAGTGGAGAACTTTTTACTGACCGACGTGTGAAGTTTTAAATGAGTCCTGATTTTGATAATTTTTTTATTCGAGGAAGCATATAATATATAATTAAATGTCAAAAAATATAATGCTTTTACGTTATCACTGCGGATCATGGCGTATCGTTGGCGTTATCATTGCTACGAAGTTTTATGGTGGTGCCATGATTTTCATGCGTTTTTCCACAATTTTGTGACTCTTTTTAAAAGTTTAGAAAACACGTAAAAAATTGTTCGCACCACCTTGAGACTTCGTGAACCTCGGCGGAGTGTGGAGCATTCTTGAGGATGTTCCACCCCTGAAAAATCAGTTATCAATTTTTTTTTTAACTATTCTGACAAATTGTGGATCGAAGTGACCCGAGAAAGTATACCGTTTTGAGCGTGCAATAATTTTCCTATGTGTTCTCTAGTTTTTCTATTTTTGAAGAGTTTTAGAATAACGCAGCAAAATTATTGCACGATCATGACATTTTGAGGGGAAACCCAATCAAGAATTTATCAGAAAACTCAAAAAACCGGAAATTTTGGCTAGAACACGGCACACTATCTTTGAAAAACTCAGTATAAATCTGCAAAAAATTCGAAAAAAACGCGCAAAATTCCGGATACAGTCGTGGCTAATCGTGAGATTTCGGCAAGGCAATTGCGGCAGTGGCGCTGGCATCCGCCAATAAACCCAAGTAAGCAAGTAAATCAAGTAAACCTATCCCACAAGGGGGGTGCGAAAAAGGGTCTATCGAAAAAGCCAGAAGAGTGAAAGAGAAACGAACAAATGTGCCCACCGGAGAAACTGAAAAACCGGCGCGATCTACAGGCAACAAAAATGGCGGCCCACTGATATTTCCTTGAATTAATCCCCATAGAGAAGAGAGAAGAAAAAAAAATCCATCGCTTGGCGAAGAAAAAAAAAATTTCCCCAACATAGGCGGTTGTCTCGCGTTCTATTCAATACCCTGCGCTCTTGAATACAAATTCGATTCTGACGTCACACGACAATTTCAAAGACGAAAAACTCAATTTATCCCGGTGTAGACGCCTTGAAATTCCACTTGAATAGACTTGAATGACTCCAATCATCCTTGAACTTAATCGTCAATTATCCCTAAACAAAACGGAATAATTAAAATCGAGTGGGACTGATCGGAGTGAATCCGAGTGTAATACAACTTGTGAAACGCGTGACAGTGAAAATATCGAAATCTTATTTAATACCAACGAATATGTGACACGCGCTGCGGATTATAACACCACTGTGTGTCAACTTCTCCATTCCCCTCCCACATTCCATTATTCTCCATTAAACAACAAACAAAATCACAAGATATCATTTCCATCCACCTGTTCTGTTCATTCCACCAAGAATTACATCAAGATTTAATCACTCTGCATATTATAGCCGAAATATGGCCGGTGAGTAGCAGCAATTGCCATTGGATTTTTATTTACTTGAATCATTTGAATTTTTATTATTTTAATGGAATTTAACGAAACACCTCTGTCAAACAAAGCACCTTGTCTGGTACCGGTACAACCAAGGTTAAACCCAACCAGGTGCTCCTTTCTTTATCCCATTTATCCGATAACTTCTTCTTCTCTCTTCCCCTTGGAAATTCTTTCTGATTACTTGTCCGATTAATTAATGCAGGGTCCAGTGCCACGGGAATACTCTCTCGAATACTGGATGTTCACTGGGTAATCGAGTCTGTTAATATCTCAAATTGACTCGTATCCATTTGCCTTTTCGCGTGCTGCCCCTTCTCGCACAACTCCAGCGACAGCCGACAATAGTCCCTCCATCCCTCCGCCATCACGCGTACCACGGGCTGTGCAGATGTGTCCGTCGACGAGGACCAAGTGACGGTGGCGGCCTAAAAAAAATAAAAATAAAACAATTACTCGTACACACTGACAAATTGGAGTGTCAATTACCAATATTCCAATGATCCACGAGATGGATTGCGGCGAGACATCAAGTAATCATAACCAATATTTCTAGTTTAATTTTGTTTTTGTAAATCTTTGTTGGAGGTGTTAAATAGGATAAGAATGAGATGCCATGGAATTATCAAAACTTTACGGTTTCCAGTGTGAGAGGGGCATTTTGGAATTTTGGGGGGGTCTTTTGGCAGGTGTTTTTTTGTGATTTTTGGGGTGACGATGGGGTGGACTCGTTGGATTGGAGTTTGGCTGCACTACGATGTGGATAACCCCTAATTTAGCACCACGCGTCCAATTATCGTCTCCTCTGGAGATCATTTTTGTGGGTGATGGATGGTTTTAGCAGTTTTATGGGCTAATTTTTGTGTTTTTTTTACTTGTTGCAGGCAATGGTGACATACAGTGGTGTTTCTCGCAGGTGAAGGGAACCCTCGAGGACGACGTCACCGATGGTAAGACTTGTCTTTCAATCTGTTTTTTTGAGGCTGGTGGGAGTGGGTGGCTCAGGCTTTCGTGTTTCAAGAGGTGGTTTCTGTGTCATTAATGATGCTGCGATATCTTATCGTTGGCAAGTAAATGATGCCAGTGCTTGTGGAGATTTTGCTTGTTGACATTTTTGTGAGTATGGGGAGATATT
Organism: Fopius arisanus; assembly: GCF_000806365.1. NCBI lineage: Eukaryota > Metazoa > Arthropoda > Insecta > Hymenoptera > Braconidae > Fopius > Fopius arisanus. The sequence goes on along the minus strand of NW_011887740.1, from coordinate 647,755 downwards.
TTTTGGGCGACTGTGGCATATCCACTTGGAGATGATTTATTTAGGATTTTTTTTTTACGCTGGGTTGAGATAATTGGGAGGTGGGTCATGCAGTATAATTTTATTGATCTGTTGCAGCTGATATAATCTCTTGTGTGGAATTCAACCACGATGGCGATCTACTTGCTACTGGGGACAAAGGCGGCAGGGTCGTTATTTTTCAACGTGATCCGATTGTAAGTTTGTGCATATTTGCACCGACGAAATCCTACATTTTAATTATGTAGAGTAACGGGAGTAATTTGATTGTCAGCGGAAGAATTTTTAAAAATGAAAAAATATTTGTAGAAGACCAGTCGTTTCGTAACGGTCATTATAATTAATAAAAATTATCAAAATTGTAGAGTGAAATGCTTTACATTGTCAGACTATTTTTGTGTATCTTCCGGTTGGAATTAAATCTCTCGTGGAAAATTAGAGACTCGGTTTTTTAATTTGATAATAGAAAATACTGATTTTGTCGCAGCTTGATGGGATTTAAAATCTAATACAATAGATCTTATCCCCTTCTTTACGAATGAAATACTTAATTGAATTATTTGTTTTCAGAGTAAAAATAGTATACCCCGAAGAGGTGAATACAATGTGTACAGTACATTTCAGAGCCACGAGCCTGAATTTGATTACCTGAAGTCCCTCGAGATTGAAGAGAAAATAAATAAAATAAGATGGTTGAAGAGGAAAAATCCAGCTCACTTTTTACTGTCGACAAATGACAAAACGATTAAACTGTGGAAGGTCAGTGAACGAGATAAGAAGGTGGAGGGTTACAACACTAAGGAAGAGAGTGGGGTGATGCGTGATCCAGCTTGTATCACTGCCTTGAGGGTAAGATGACATTTTGATTGAAATCTATTTGTGAATCCTGGGGAGTAATGGCGTAGCATTTGAGAGTAAATTGTTTTCTACGTGTAATCAGGTTCCCACGATTAAGCCAACGGAGTTGACAGTCGAAGCGTCACCGAGGAGAATATTTGCCAATGCACACACATACCATATTAACAGTATAAGTGTCAACAGCGACCAGGAAACATACCTCAGTGCCGATGATCTTAGAATTAATCTGTGGCATCTCGAGATCACTGATCAGAGTTTTAGTGAGTTTTAATCAGTCTTACAGTTTTTTCCTTTTTTTGAAATGAAGTTATTCAGGCTATCTAAACTGAGTTCAATTAAAAAAAAACATATGTACAATTTAATAAGAAATGTTCTGATGAATGAATCTCTCAATTGCAGATATTGTAGACATTAAACCAACTAATATGGAAGAACTCACGGAGGTAATAACGGCAGCAGAATTTCATCCAGTCGAATGTAATCTACTCGTGTACAGCAGCAGTAAAGGTACGATAAGATTGTGCGACATGAGATCAGCTGCACTCTGCGATCGTCATAGTAAACTATTTGAGGAGCCCGAGGATCCGACAAATAGGAGCTTTTTTTCGGAAATTATTTCTAGTATAAGTGACGTCAAGTTAAGCAATTCCGGCCGTTATATGATCAGCAGAGACTACCTCAGTGTCAAAGTGTGGGACTTACACATGGAGACTAAACCAATCGAGTGTTATCCTGTAAGTAAAGGTTGTTCAGAATCCAACATATCCAAGGGGAGAAATTTTCTAAAAAATTCTCTCACTCTGGAAATGCTTTACCCATTTTCATTATTCACTTACGTCATTTTTATTTGATATGTTTTTCGTTTATTTAAAGGTTCACGAATATTTGAGATCAAAATTGTGCTCGTTGTACGAGAACGACTGTATTTTCGATAAATTCGAGTGCTGCTGGAGTGGCAATGACTCCGCAATAATGACTGGCTCATACAACAACTTCTTCCGTGTATTTGATCGTGCGACGAAGCGTGATTTGACACTTGAAGCAGCACGCGATATTGCCAAGCCAAAAACACTTCTGAAGCCACGTAAAGTGAGTAAAATTTGGTAGACAAAAGGGAAAGGGTTTCCTTTCCATAACTGGTAGCTAAATTTTTCATTAATTTTCTCGGGATCTAAGAGGAATCATAATTCACTATCACTCCTAGATTCTGAGATTTTCCGCGAAAACTTGACTGAGGTACAAACCGCTTGTTATCCTTTTAATTAGTGAATCATTTCCATATAAATTTCCTCCAATATTCGCCAAAAAAAAAGAATCGTTATTTGAGAAGCCATTTCTTCTTTCACCCATTGAGTATTCAACGAATTAACTGAATAGATCAATTTTATTCATTGATACTATTTTTACATTTTTACATCTTGATTAATTAATTAGTTATCCAAGTAATTGAACGATTATTTAATTGGATACAAAAAAATCTTTTAATTTTTCATGATTGAATCGACATTTTTCGATCTAAGTTGATAGTTTAAAAAAATTGTAAATTCGACTTATCGACTTCTTGGTTGATTACTTTGCTTTTGAATGACATCACTTGCTGTTGGTGCTGTTGCATAGACTCTTTCATCCAACAATAACTAGAATTCCAACAATAATCCATTGAATCAGACACTGCAATATCGAGTCATTGTTATGCGCAGGTATGTACAGGTGGCAAACGCAAGAAAGACGAAATAAGTGTCGACTGCCTGGACTTTAACAAAAAGATACTCCATACTGCATGGCATCCCTCGGAAAATGTTGTCGCCGTCGCAGCGACGAACAACTTATTCCTGTTTCAGGACAAACTCTAGCACATTTGCGTACAGGTAATTCTGAGACAAAAATCAATGTGGAATATCTCTTGATACAATAGAATTTTAACCAATTTTATTTTACCTACAAATTCAGTTGCATTATGCTTTTAACATCATGTAGATTTTTTTTTCACACTCTTATCTTGAATATTTATTGAATTCGTTACTTGTATAATGAAACAAATTTAATTTTTAATTTTTACTGGAGCCTGATTTATGATTTTTGGAGAAGAAAATTTTCAATTACAATATACGAACTCTTCAAGTGATCAGACGAGTAAAAATTGATAAATTAAATTTCTGAATCCTAGCACCAGCCCTAAGGTGCCGTAGCTCTCAAAAAGATAATTTAGGAGTTTGGCGTTGGAAGTTATGTAGGATGTCTTGCCCCTTTTACCCAAAATTACTGGTTTAGAAAATTTTTCGATAAATTGCCGAAGGGATTGCCAAGGGCGAAAAAATATACCGGTTTTCCATTTTATAATTATTTAATGACTCCCAAAACGTCATGATCGTGCGATAATTTCCCTGCGATTTTGCCAAACTTTTCAAAAGTTCATAGTATTTTATAAAATACCGAAGGAAAATTATTGCACGCGCATGAAATTTCGTGAGCCATGCAATAATTATAAAATAAAAAAAACAGTAATTACGGCTAAGTGTTCAGAACATCCTTAAGGTCCGGGTGGACTGTCTGGAAAAGATAATTTACTCCAAAATTGGGACTTCTAATTACTCCGCCAATTAATCGTTTTTTCCGATAATTGTTAGCTAGCGGTCTAGTTGTTAACAACCGCTAGAACGCTAACTAACAATTATGGAAAAAAAACGATTAATTGCCAGAGTAATGAGAAGTCCCAATTTTGGAGTAAATTATCTTTTCCAGGCAGTCCACCCGGGCCTTAACTGAAATTCATCTGAATTTCTATTTTGCCAAATTTTCCAAATATTCATGGAAAACCCTCACCTACTGATATTCTTTCTTTCCCCAGATTATTCAACGCTATATCCTGACGTGAATGTGTGGTATGGAGTTGGAAATTTCAAAAGAAAGAAAAAAAACGAAAAATAAAAAAAAATTAAAAGGTACGCCGGTCAAACACATTGAGTATTCCCGGCAATTTGTTTGCGGATGGATTAGTGTCCCTGGCCGACACGAGAGGAAAAGCCCCGATTAATCGAGAAAGAAAGCTGATTAACGCTAATGCATACTCGCGCACACGCTGCACACGTGCATAAAAGACATTAAGCTAGGATTTATCCAGACAGATAGTGCATACGTTAAAATTCATATTGAAAATCAAAAGAAAATTCGTTAGAAAGGGCACAACGTTTTAGTTTTTTAAAATGTGTACTTTTGTGTACTTTTGGTGTGCACGAGTGTCCGGAGTTATGATGCCCGGCGTCTCAATAATGATCTGACAGTTTCCTCCGTGCATCCGTAGAATGAAAGATGGGAAAATGAATAATTATTATTAAAGTGAAAACTCAGTAAAAGATACAGTGGGCCGTGGACGCTGTGTGTCCGAGAGAAGCCACGATAGCAAATTAATTTAATCCTCATCAAGCGTCTCATCCTCTAGTTTTTACAATTTTATTTTTTTTCTCTTTTTCTTTGTCATGATCACACTTCATGTACACCACACCGGGCATTGATCTACTATTTCCTCGTTGATTTATTATCTCCAAGTGGTAGCAATAAAATTGTCAAAGCCTCTTTTTTATGAACAAATGTGGAACATTTATTTATCTCATGGGTATCGATTTATTTTTATGTAGGGCCTACATCAGCACACATTTTTATTTTTATAATAAATGAAAGTGAACATATACGAGTAATGTACGATATCATATTATTTGATCACGATCAATGGGCTCTACCGTGTGTGGTGTTCGCCTGTCCATTTACATTTCATATGTCGTAAGAGATTTGTTTTTTTTTTCTCTATCTTCTTTTCGTCAACGAGAATTGAAAAATTTTGAATTGAAGTGAGATCGTGGTGAATAACGCAATGCGTGAATTATAATGAATTGTATAAAAAAATGAAGAAAAATCTGTTTTTAAACGCATGAATTCTTTTATTTTTCGCATTCATCGTTGTCCCCTTGTTTGCGAAACTCACTTCATTAGTGGATTGTTAATATTATTTCTAAGCAGCTATTTTCTGTCAGCAAGTAGTTTAAGGATATCTAAGACCGTTGGTTGGTTTTGTTCGGTGAAATTGTTCTCTGCATTCCAAAATCAGTATAAAAATGTCTCTTTGAAGGATATTATACAATGACAGTATTATTTTTAATTCTGAGATTTTAAATATTGACCTACAGTCTACACTGCTAGGACACGTTTTAGACGCCCGAAAAAATTGGAAATTTTAATTGTCAAAAATTTTTAAAACTTTAATCGGAAAGTCTGGTAATTTAAGAACCAAATATTTACTAAATTATTTTAAAAAATACTTGGATATCCTTGAAAAATCCTAAAAAACATGAATTCCGATAAAATCCGCTTGTGAGGATGGAAGGTAAGTCATCCCACTCCCCTCAGTCTCGAAAAATCGAAAAGTCCAATTACAAAAGGCAGAATCCCGAAGAGAGATGCCCCATAAATCCTAGCCTTATTTTTCATTAAAGAATCCGAAGGTGCACATTTCCCTGCAGCAATGACACAACAAAAACAATTACCTTAACGCATATTACATAAGAAATATATATTCGTAACGTGCTTTCACAGCGGATACACAGAACGAGGAGTAGATTCCTCTTCGTCATCGAAAATTCTGTTTATAAGTGGAAAAAAATCTAAGAAATACAAAACACTAATTTGTACAAGGCTTTCTAATAAAACAATGATGAAGCAACATTGAATCAACCAATGCAACCGATAATCGATGATTTTAGAAAATGTTAATTAAGTCAACGATCATTACTTAGGGACTAGTTCTTAATTCTAATAATAGCCTTCTTCATATACAATAAATAGATTATGAGAATTGTTCAGATAGATGAGGATCCTACATGAAAAAAAAATGTATTTTTTAAAATACATATCAAAATATATTAAATTAGCCCAATTTATATAAACAAATATATATAAAATATATAACTTATATATGACTTATATATATTTTATATTTTATGCTTTATATATATTTTATATATATTCCGTATATTTACAACAAAATTATCAATTGACATAATTTCAATGAACTTTTCCTTATAAATTGATTAACCGGGGAAAGAAAATTTTTTCGTTGCTAATTTGAAACCATTGATGGAGTTTAATTAGCAGTGATGGCTGGGCCCAGTTGACGCATAAGTTCGTAGCATTCCTGCAATCTTTTACGATCTCCTATCCTCTCGAGTGTTTTGGCTGCTTCAGCGAGCATTCCAGCTCGTTCTCCTGGTGATGCAAGCAGAAGGGCTGGTAGATGTCGACAGGCTAAGCACAAGGCGGCTGCATGCTCTCTCTCCCCAGTGGCATTCTCCTGAGATCGATCTTTACCGCAAATTATGGAAGATCGTGAATTCCTGTGGTGCAGACTGCGGTCTAGCAAAATTTGGGTTTTCACTGGAGCTGCCCCAGCCATTATCCTTGCAGTGGCTTCGTATAAGAAAATTCTGGGCAGAACAGACTGAAAAGAACGAGAGCAACATCGTAAATATTGATATTCATTACGTCAATAATGGCATTGTCATTGTTAAATGACAGAATTGAATGCGCAATAATTACCGGAATATCTCGACTGAGTTTTCGTAGACGTGCCAGATCGCATTGGAATCCAGCGAGAAAAGTACTGGTGGTCGTTGGGGTGGGGCTAGAACTGGACTGACTATCCCACAATTCCTGCCAGAGGATGGTCCTCAGCTCCAGCAGCCAGTCACAGAGCCACAAATGCACCAGCTGTGCACCAAAAAAATTCAATTACACGAGTCACGCGGTTAAAATTTATTACACAACAAAAGCCAGAAGGAAAATTACCTTCTATTTCATTCAAATAAATAATTATGTCGGAGTGGGGTGAACGAGATTCTCAATAACATCCAAGTCCTCAACGTATAATTAAAATATTCCAATAGTCTTGGATATTCTTATTAGAATAACGTTTTCTCCATTCCTAACAAGATCTTTAAACCTTAAAAAAAACTCAATGATAACGTCGATAAATCCTGCCACAGGAGTTGCACTGTAGAAGTATTGCACAGGCACTTATCATGCAATGCAACTACAATGCACACTCGTAACAGGCTGAAGCTACGAGAACCCCATTCAATAATGAATGAATGAATCGTGCCATTAAACATTTTAATACCTGAACATTCTGCGATGGTTGCTGCTTGCAGTTATAATAAACTAACGAGTGTTCAAGGTGTTTCCCAGCCTGATCGATGAGCCTGATGGAGCTCCTACTGCGAGGTCGTTTAGCAGCTTGAACAACGCAGAGGACAGCATCAGGTAGAGGACTGCCTCCAGAGTTCTCACTGAAATTCTTCTCCCTCGGGAATTTGGCTTCAGCCATGGTCCAGGGTGTGAAGTCCTCTTCACCGAGCCTCCAGCAAGCAGCTGCCCACAGAACAGCACCCCACCACAGACCTACAGCATCCTCACACGTACCCCCGGTGCCCTCATCCGCAGATAGATAGCACTCGACATCAGCAGACTCCACAACAGCTTTCGACAGTTGGAGCATCGTCGAAGCATGTGCATCTCCATTGGTAGCTGTTCCAGCAACCAATTTAAGACACTGGCTGATCAGGTGTTCCCTGTAGGCCCTCGCAGCGTAAGCTAGGGCGTCCGTTCTGCTTCCCTGAGAGGTGAACTCGTCATAGGATTTATTCCCACTGGCATTCCCTGAGGTAATAGCAGAGATCGAGCCACCACTTCCAGTTGTTTTACCATCAACTGGACCTGCACATGTGATAATTGGCCTCGCATACTGCCACGTATTAGATGTTAGGAATCTAAATCCCTCCTCAGTCATCAGCCACTTGAACTTGGCAGGAACCACTGGAGCACTAGCCAATAAATTCTTTCCCTTGGCAATGTAATATTTGTGTACAAGAGGAAGCATGGATTGTTTGAACGCAAGAGCTGCATTTATGTAAATCTCAGTGAGACAGATCTTATTGATATTTTCACCGGCAGCTTCTGCGTAATTGACAGATGACAGCGCCAGGAACAAAGTGCCCGCAGTTAACTGAGGGCCCTGAGATAATCGAAGACTTAGGATCCTCTCGTATGCAATCGCTAGCTCTGCAGCTGATGTTTCAGCTTGACTTCTCTCTTTTTTCTCCGAGAGCCATTTACCCACGTTAAGGACCCACCTGCCAATCCACAGCTTGTGCAGTATCTGTCTGACGATCTGCCAAAGTGTTGCTGCGTAGATCTCGATCCTCGAGGATGGCAGCGAACGTCCGAAGCACCTGAGACACTGGCTGAGATCTGACTGGGCTTTTTCGTGCTCATTCAGGGACATATTGAACTCTGCTTGACGTCGCCAGCGACGAAGCTCCAGGAAGGTCTTGCTCTCGGTGGGAATCACTGGGTCTCCATACACAATTAGTCGACAGAGGCCTCCAGCCAGCAACAAGATATTAATAAACCAGACAATCATATTCTCCAGGCCCCACATCGTCCTCGGTAAAAAGTATTCATCACTCTCTCTGCTGTCCTCATGCCTTAGGATTGTCCTTCCATCAACCCTCGTCGCTGCATAATCGTCCTCTGATAGTTTTCCAAAATTGTTTATGACAATCCCGAGGGGATTGAAGGCCAGGCAAATGAGAAGGAATGCACATAGAGTGAGACGAGTATTGTCTCTTAGCCCAGAAATGGTCTTTGGGGAAACAGAGGAGGCTCTCTCGGTCATTAACGTATGCTGAGGTCCCTCCGGCTCCTCTTTAATTGACGCTGGAGAGGCTGGCGATAAAGGAGGCATTGTCGGAACTGGAGATAGCGAGGGCTCACTGGTGTCAGATCTCGGTGGTGTCAATTCACCGATGGATAAGAGCTCCCTGAGATTCTGCCTCTGAGCTGCCATCTTCAGAGTCATGTTCTCAGCTTTTAGTTTCGCGTTTGAGTTCTGGAGGAATCTTATATAGTCAATTGTCTTCCTGAGGATTGCTGATTTATTGAGTTTAGCATCGACTCCAACGATCATGTTCTTGAGTTCAATTATCTTATCATTTATCGAGGTCCTGTATCGACGTTCTATCGCATTGTGAGCGCTTCTCTTTACTTCTCGAACCTTTGGGACACCTAGGGGAGTACCGTTGGTACTTATTCTGTTTATCTGGACCTTGTCAGTGTCCAGGACCACTGGAATTCCTGTTGCGAGAACTGTACCATTCGCTGTGTTAACGAGGGTGTGGATTTGATGAGGAACTGGAGTAGATGTTACAGCCTGTGAGCCTCTGGGGTATACCACAGACTCTGATTTTATCAGCTTCGCTGGCAGCAACAGTTGACGCTGATGACCTGTCACTGGTGCCAGAGTCACCACTGGGGATTGCACGTTGAAGTTAACGTTTGATGGGATTGTGTACTGCTGGGGGGTGAATAGGGGATGTGCTGCCTGCTGTACCACTGATATTCGGGGTGCTCGTTGGGGACGAGCTGCTGCTGCTGATTCTGGGGGCTGGGGCTGCCCTGGACGCACCATCTGCGTGGAGCTCTTGCGATTACGTGTGTCCTCTGGAGGAATCATTATCATGTTGGGCTCTACGAATTTTTCAAGCATATCTTCGTCTTTGAAGTTCGGGGGATTCTCTGGAGTCATCGTCAGGAAGTCGAACTCACTCTCCATGGGAATTGGCTCCCCCAGGTCGGAGAGGAAGCTGTCGTCGTTGAAGAGGTTCTCGTTCTTCATCAACTCACTTTCACAGTTTTTCAACAAATCTGTAAAATACGGGTGTTACTGTTTAATGACAATTCTATGAACTTTTCTTTTCATTTACAGATACGTTTTCATTATTTTATAAAAGATTTATATAATTATGATGTTACTCTCATGATTGCAGGGAAGTTTTTTCATTTGATTTTTCCTACGTTCTCCGTAGACTTTTGCAGAAATTTACAAAATTTCACAATACATTTAGAAAAATAGATGCAGAATTATGAAAATTTGTGAGTCGTTGAATGATAAAACCCAACAGTCATATATTTGTTCTGCTCAGTCTGATCCAGTCTCCAGAAATTTACAAAAAAATAAAATAAAACAAAAAATGAGAAGACATCAGCCATAACAACATCAATGTTTTGCTGATTGTCTTCACTGCCCACATTAATAAATCAAAACAATGTTAATTAAAAAACAATCTCACTGATAGAAACCTAACATTGAACTGTCAAGTCAGCAATAATTGTAATAATCTCATTGAAGTGTGAGGTAAACAAGTCTGTTTCTATATTTATTGTTACTTATATCTGAACGAAAACATCTAGGCATATGCAGACATCACCTGATCGTCCTGACAAATACGTAATAATTCCCTGAAATTCCCTGAAATCAGTGAAAAATAGGAAAAACGTACCATCGAATCCCGTCATTTCGTTAAGATTGAAGTTATCACTAGCTTGAAAAGTGGGAAATTCATTATCATGGACCGGAGCCCAGGCCCCTGAGTCCGCCATCGTGCCTGGAATTCAATATTTCCCCGGTTGTATGGACAACCCCGTTTCCAAAAAGCCCCCAAAACAACCAATAACGCCCAATTGTTGACACTGTTGAGTTACAATCCAGTGACAGTTTAAAATCCGGCCAATCTTGTAGAAATTTGACGTGTCTATCGGCCACAGGGTGTTGCACGACACAAAACTAACTTGGTGAGGAAAAAAAATTACAAACGATCATACGACCTCGACATCAACCAATCGCTGGGCCCACACGAGGATCACACGATATTGCGTCACAACGGGGACTCTATATCTATATCTACGACAACGTGTGTACACCACGAGTAATAATTTCATTAGACACTCGACCAGTAGTCTGCCGACAGTCACATACAAAGAGGATTGACTGAAGTAGAGGCTCAGTTCTGGGGATTTGCGTGACCCCAGCGGCATCGTAGTACTGCATCCCAAGAGAGGGAGGGCGCAACGCGCAATTCTGAGGTGTCTCCCCGTCAGCCGACTCGGTACATACAATTAACCCTTAACCGGTACATCCAATTAACCCTTAACGGGTACATTTAAACCCTTAACCAAATCCAATTAACCCTTAACGGGTACATTTAAACCTTAACCAATTCCAATTAACCCTTAACGGGTGCATTTAAACGAATTAACCCTTAACGGGTGCATTTAAACGAATTAACCCTTAACCCTTAACCCTTAACCAAATCCAATTAACCCATTATCTGTTAAGGGTTAATTGTATGTACCCGTTAAGGGTTAATTCGTTTAAATGCACCCGTTAAGGGTTAATTGGATTTGGTTAAGGTTTAAATGTACCTGTTAAGGGTTAATTTTATGTACCCGTTAAGGGTTAAATGGTTTAAATGCACCCGTTAAGGGTTAATTGGATTTGGTTAAGGTTTAAATGTACCCGTTAAGGGTTAATTGGATGTACCCGTTAAGGGTTAATGAGTCGGCTGACGGGTAGACACCTCAGAATTACGTGTGGCACCCTCTCCCCCTTGGGGTGAGGTACTACAATGCCCCTGGGGTCACTCAAAACTCCAGAACTGAGCCTCTACTTTAGTCAATCCTCTCTGGTCACAAATATCAAAGCTTCAAAATAAATCGCAAGATGCCACTACAAGTCTTGAATTTTCCCCACAATTTTCTATTTTCCAATCATTTATTCCTTCTCACAAAATTTCATGGATTTGTCACCTACCCCCACCATCAACCACCAACCTCACCCTAATTTATTTTTCTATACTATTCGGAAGTTCGTCCCCCAGTCGTAGCTTTTATTTGAGACAGCACCCACCAATTACTGGGAAATAATTGAAAGTGTAAATAGTGATAAATTGTTCACTTGTGAATTTTCATTGGTGCTGGTTTTCTGGAAGTTAAACTCATGTGCATTTTGTGAAATCTCTGGTAGTCTCTTCATTAAAGAGGTATATTTAACCGGTAACTGTCTCGTGTTCACTTCACTCCAGCAGTGGCATTGGAGTGAATTATTAATTGAATTAGTAGTTTACGTGTCGAGCCCTTGTGCTCTAGTTTTTTTTATTCATGTGATTTTACTGAATTTTCAGGTTTTACGATGGGTAGACAACGTCTTTGCACTCTGGCTATAGTGCTTTCGGTTTTTTTGGTTATTGCTGTCCTGGGGGAGGAGCACGTTCACGATCAGGATGCCAGTGACGACGATATTCAGAAGCCTGTTTATAAGAGTCCCACTGTCTCGGGTTTTGCATATTTGGCCGAGCATTTCGACGATCGGGAGAGATTCAGGACTGTCTGGGTGCAGTCTCAGACCAAGAAGGAGGAGATCGATGAGGATATCGCCAAATACGATGGTAATATGTTATCACGTTAGTCAGGGGATAATCCCATTTAGGTATTGATCTGGAAGGGGATTTTCCAGGGGAGGCTTCGATCTTTGAGAGATGGCTAATTTTTCCTTTGCCACTTTTTTTAAATCACTAATCGAGAGCTATTTAAAAGTTCGATATCACGAAATCGCTATCTCACTTGGAATCAGAGGTCGTCGCCTGAGCCTCGAGGCGAATTCCATTTCCATTACTCAGAAATTGTATTCCAGTTTTGAGCTCTTCACTTTCCTGCAGTCGTAATTGTTGATAAAAAGTTTTAAAAGGAGAATTTTAAGGAAGGAAATACTTTCACTTGATATTTTTTTTTAAATAAATATTTGACAACAGGTGTTTGGGCAGTGGAGGAGCCAACCAGAAGTGTTCAAGACGACGATTTGGGCCTAGTGTTGAAGAGTAAAGCTCGACACGCAGCAATTGCTGCCCTTCTCAACAAACCCTTCAAATTTGAAGAGAAACCTCTAGTCGTCCAGTACGAGGTAAATTTCCAGGATGGTCAGGAGTGTGGAGGGGCTTATCTGAAGCTCCTAACCCAGGAAGAAGCCTCACTGGACCTCACGAAATTCCACGACAAGACCCCCTACACCATTATGTTTGGGCCTGACAAGTGTGGCGTAGATCACAAACTCCATTTCATCTTTCGTCACAAAAATCCCATCAACGGCAGCATCGAGGAAAAACACAGCAAAAAACCCAAGGAACGACTCGAGGATTATTTCAAGGACAAAGTTCCCCATCTTTACACGCTGATTGTTCGTCCAGACAATTCATTTCAAGTGAAGGTGGACGGAAAAATTGTTAATGAGGGATCACTCCTCGATGATTTTACACCACCAGTCAATCCACCACTGGAGATCGAGGATCCCAATGATATCCAGCCTGAGGATTGGGACGACAGGGAGAAAATTCCTGATCCCACTGCTGTCAAGCCAGAGGATTGGGATGAGGATGCACCTGCCCAGATTGTTGATGAGGACGACCTCATGCCGGAGGACTGGCTGGAGAATGAACCAACAACTATTCCCAATCCGGACTCGGTTAAACCAGATGACTGGGATGTAGAGATGGATGGGGAGTGGGAACCCCCTCAGATTCCCAATCCCAAGTGCGAGGGCATTTCTGGATGTGGCCCCTATAAACAGAAATTGAAGAAGAACCCTAGGTATAAAGGGAAGTGGCTCCCTGCTCTTATTAACAATCCTAATTACAAAGGCAAGTGGAAGCCCAGGCTCATTCACAATCCCGAGTTCTTTAATGATCAACATCCGTTCAGAATGATGCCCATTGTGAGTATTTTTGAGAAATTAATATATAGCCAAGTGGAAAGAAATTAATTATTAAATCTATATTTCAATGTTCAGTACGCCATAGAATTTATCACCTTGTATTTTTTTATAATTATTGAAGTAATTTCCGCAATACAATTTAAAACCTAAATTTATATATATTTTATACTGAAAGATACAATTTAAACGATTATTTTCGATAGCTCGTACATGTGGGCATTAAATTTACGTTTAATTTTGTATATTTTAATATTTTGATCTCGATAAATTTATAATTTTCTGCATATTTGGTGTCTTGAATGAAATTAATATTTTATTATTATTGAAAATATTTGTCTAGGGTGCTATTGGATTTGAACTCTGGTCAATGTCTCCTGACATTCTGTTCGACAATGTCATAATTACTGACGACGAAGACGTGGCTAAGCAGTGGGCTGACGAAACCTTCGAGATCAGACGACAGAAAATCGCGCAGGAAGGTGTAAGTACTTACAAATACAATAAAGTGAAGTGGTAAAATTGGAAAATGTATGTGAAAATTCTGTGGCAAATTGAGTCATCCGGTTTCACCACTTCACCGCGGAGTTCGAAATAAACAGGATAAAAAATTCCGAAACCTTTGTAATGCAAACGTGCTCAGGCGACATTGTGGGGTCGAATGATGAAATCCATGAACCATAGGCCCGGTTGGTGGGCAGTTTATTTCATCTACTGCGCTGTACCAATTGTTATTTACATTTCATACCTCTTCAGAAGATCACGCGAGGTACAGGACAGTGTCAAAAAAATTATTCAGAACTATTTGTGCTTTGTGGCAGTAGAGCTATTGCCTCATGCAATTTTAATCCTACAAATTTCATCACATCCGAGTATTTTGGCTATTTATTATTTCGTTGGAGTCTCATAAAATTTACAGTAGGGTAAAATGGATGCTTCAGATATCTTTTTGAATATTCACAACGCAGAAACAAATTCGATTTTCCACTCTTCAAAGAGTTATTGCGCTGAGAGAAAAATTTAGTAAAATCGTCTGAATCTATTTGTTTGAGACGAAATATGGTTGTTTTTATTCAATTATATTTAAAACAATCAAAAATATTTTTGACCTAATGATTTTATTTATCTCTCAGTATGCCGATCTTCTAATTCATTCAACAAATTTTTTACAAATTCCTGAGAAATGGTTTATAGAATTGATGTGTGAAAATATAATGTTATTAAGTTTTATTATTAATCAGCATCTCACGAAGTTTCATCACTGTGCAAAAATTCTAGAAAATCTAGAGAATGTAGATAAAAATACGCACGGCTATGAAAATTCGTGAATCATTGAATTTGAATAAAATCTAAAAATATATATTTTTTCACTTCAATCTGTTCTACGGTTTCCCAGAAATTTACAAAAAAAACATGAACAATGAGAAGATGTCAGCGATAGCTCCTTAACAGAACAAATAATTCCATTTCTTCGCAAAAACTTTTAATTTTAAACATTAAAAAAAAATCTACAATTCATTTTACTGTCGCTCGTCTTCCTCAAACATCAAAGCCTCTATTAGCCCGTATTTATCTTCATTTCCTCCTCGAATCACCTCGATGGTAACGATTTTACAAGGAAATGAAGGAAATTTAAAAAAATACCACCCCCAGTAAATAACGAAGATTATTGCCCCCTTGTTTGTAGTACCTGTAGACGTAATGTATTGAATTATCTAGTTCCTTTCTCCCTTATTAGTCAAGTGTGTGGCGTCGGGTTGTTGATTTCACCAGCGAAAATCCATGGATTTGGGCAGTGTACATAGTAGGTACTGGCCTGCCCCTATTGCTCATCATCTATTGTTGCTGCTTCTCCTCGAAGGTATTACAGGACACGTAGCATGCTTGCCTAAGGTTTTTCATTCGAAAAACATAAAAGATGAAGTTTCTTCAAAATTCAGGATATTAATAATCATAGTAGAATTACTTTTGAATTTTCTTCAATCTTTGGAAGATGTTGTTCTCAAATTATTAATCGACTTCCCCTTCTATGTGGGCTCTTGTCAACATTTTTTAATTCAGATAATATAGTTTTGTGTTAAATTGAACAATTTTCGTAATAGGCCCAAGAAGAATCCAAGAAGAGATTAATAATTTCTAGTAATTTGGAAAGGAGATCTGGAAGGAATTGAAGAACATTCATAAACAATTATGCTATAATTATCAATATTGTTTATGAATTTTAAAGAATCTATTTGTTGGCTTTTCGAATGAAACGCCTTAAGGATGTTCTGCCACTTTTTGTCAAAATTACTGACTTATTTATTTTTCTGACAAATTGTTAATCGGATTGACTCAAAAAAATATCCCGTTTTGCACTTTATTATTATTTCATGACTCCCCGAAATGGCATAATCGTGTGATCATTTTCCTGGTTTCTTTCTAAATTTTTGAAAAATTCATAAAACTTTAGAAAAAACAGGGAAATTATTGTATGATCACGATATTTTGGGAGTCATTAGAGAATGATGAAATATGGAAACGGTATATTTTTCCGAGTCAATCTGATCAACAATTTATCAGAAAACAGTAATTTTGGATAAAAAAAAGGGTAGGACATCCTTAAGGAGTTATTGCCGATATCTTCTAATTTTTCAATTTTATTTTTACAATTTCTGAGGAGCGGTTGATAAGATTGGCGTGATAAAATATACCGTTATTAAGTTTTATTATTCAATGTCTCACGAAATTCTATCATCATAGAAAAATTGTGCAACGTCCCCAGGAAATTCTACCAAATACTCACAAAACTACGAAAAATTTATCAAAATGAACGCAGGACTATAAAAATTTATGAATTAAATTAAGATAAAACCTAAAAACGGTATATTTTCCATGTCAATGTGATCCAAGATTCTCCAGAAATAAAAAAAAAAGCATGAAAAATGAGATGATCAAGGCAATGACTCCTTGATTCTCCCAAACTCCAAGAACATTTAAAAAATAATTTTCGTTGAATAGGATTCATCTGACGACGAGAAGGACCCCCTTGCTCCCAACGAGGAGCCCAAATGCCCGAGTCCCGAGGGTAGCGCCAGCCCTGAGGACCAAGTGCCTCATTTATCTCGCCTTGATGAACCTTCTAATGATAATAATGAAAATGACGAAGAGACTGATGAAATCATTGCGAGTGAAAAGGTAATCTAATTATCCTCAGTTTAAAAAATTCTGTACACTTTCTTGTAAAAGTGCAGAACAAAATTAATCGTTGAATTCAAATAAATAATCAAACCGAGTCCTTTCGATTCTGCGGAATCTAGTGGAAGTGACAGCATTAATGAAGAGTATAATTTTACAGGACGAGCAAGGAGCAAGCGGCGATGGGCCCCGCCGGAGAAAGCCAAATAAAGAATGAAGAGTGAAAGAACAACTAGGGAAAAAAAATTGCATAATCTGTAACATAAGTCACATTCCACCGTATGCCCACTGGAAGACAGAAAAAAAAACATTTGTTATTGCATTTACGTAACTATAAAACATGTTCAAACGTCCCATTACTCGTGTGCATGCCATGCAACTATCCTCCCTCTCATTCTCCTTAAATGAGCGTAATGACTTGTTTTTTTTTTCATTCAATCACTTATTTATACTCGTATTGATTCAATTGTTATCAATAATCGTAATTTGTTTATCTCTTCGTGTTCGGCACTTATCAGGTATTGTTTATACATACTCACACGATTGATACATTAATCGAAGAATTTATAGTTTTTATCGATACGAATTGTACAATTGTGCTTGCCCCGACTTTTGTTTTCAAGTAGTTAATGCACTTGTGTCTTATTTTCATTGGTGTCTCTCAGCAGGAAAATGATAATTCAAATTTCATAATGTAAAACGATTTTTTTTTCTCTGTAGAAACATTCTTCGTTTGATTGTTGATTTTTTTATGAATAATAAATCACAATTTGAAAGACGTGTAATTATTTACTACTCGTCATTATGTGATGCGTTTATCCGGGTGTAATTACTAAATCCTGAGAGAATCTTCATGGTTGAAGAGTATCTCTTATTAGGGATATTACCTATTGGGATAATAACTGGCGATTGAACTTTAATCGTTGTGACTTTTCTTACGACACCACAGTGATTACGTTTTATTTGTTAATATAAATAATTGAAAGGGGCAGAATGGGACGATTAGCGCGGTTCTTATTGATCTTATTCAATTTGTAATGTTATCTCGTTTAATTACACAAGATCTCTCTTCAATTGTCATGATATCGCGTTAGAATTTTTTTCAATGTTATCTCGTTTAATTACACGACATACCTCTTCAACTCTTCTGTTAAAAATTAGACAAAATTTCGAATCAAATTAGTTTTATGATAGAATCACAGAAGATTTGAGAAGTAATCCGTTTCTTTTCTAGTTTTTTTCTGTCGGCCAACCTTCTAAGATTCAAAACGCTTGAAAACATGCGGTGACACTTCAATTCAATTTTATTATGATTGATTTTAAGCGCTAAAGCGCTAATTATCCGTGATAATTACGCAACTGCACGCCAGGATAAACCATAAAAACATGTGAAAAAAAATAAAAACCACACGTCAATCTCATCTGGAGTTCCCCAGCAATTAACATGTGTTGTATACACTGAAAGATTATAAAAATAAAGTACATTTTCCAAAATAGAATTTACGATATTTTTTACGTCGATGTAAATTACCGGAATTTTTCTCGGTTTTTATGGCATTTAAATCGTAATTCACGTCTCCCTGAGCGTAATTTACGGTCTCGAACGGGACAAGCTCGCTTGAGATCGTAAAGTACTATACATATATGTAAAAAAAAGCATTTCCTTCGAGATTAGTAAAACTTGGTCTCTGATGATTCTAAATCGCCTGAGCCTGTCGTACAGGGATAGATTTTTTTTACTAAATTTTTAATTCGGAAATCGGAGCCGATTAATTGGAAAAATCTTTCTCAGAGAAAAGCATCTTTATACTCAGCGCTCAGACTTAGAGTTAAAACAGGTTTTTTTATCCCTCCGCGATCGTAAATGATTCTCAAGGAGAGGTGATTTACGATTTCAATACCGTATAAGACCAACAAAATCCAGGTAATTTACGATCTCAAGGGGTAATTTACCCGTTCGAAAGGATCGTAAATTGTGCTCTCGAAAATGTATTCTAGCTCTCGATTTTTTTGCGTATAAACAATATGAAATTACCTATTTCAACAACTAAGTGATAAATTAAGATAAACCGAATCACCACTTTTTCTTAATTATCGATTTAAACTGAAAATGTTATAGAACTATTTTTTTCATACTATATCTATGAAAAAGCGATATTTCAGCGAGAAATCGACCTTGAGAAAAAGTGGAAATTAGTACCTAAATGGGAAATAAATATTATTAAAATGGAAAGGTGCACTATCATACTAATTGAAATCATTCAATTATTTGTAATTGTGTATATATTCAATAGCTTTCAATATATATAAAAATACATGGTATCCAATAATTCAAGGCTTCATACGTAAATATTACTTGAAGTAAAATGACGAGTAATACCGAAAATTCAAAATTTTATTCTTCCTATAGTAACAATTCATAGTCAACTAAATTGCTGATTTCTTCTCAACAGAATTTACATATTCCACTTAGCAACTGTTGGGTAAAACAATGATTTCAATAAAAATGCTTACAAATTCTATTATGTCGGCGAGAGAAATAAATTATCAGTCTAAACTATGTGAAAACATTCTGCAAAGTACATAAATATGTCGTTTGTATAATGCTTGTATGTGGTATCTACTCGGGCTCGAGAAACTTCACTATTCATTAACTCAATTGTTCTCGTGACAAAAAATAGATATGGATAGGACTTGATGTGCTTGATTTTTTTTTTTCGTATACATAGATGCATAATTATCAAACGAAATTACTCTCGTCATGATTGCGGAAAGAAAAATTTACTACCATTACCGGTATTTTTTCCTCATTTTGATTTGTGAATATAAAATATTTCGACAACGTTTAACGGTTAACAACGGAGAATTAACAATGATATTCATGATAAATCAATCGATGTTGACTGGTTAAACAAGTCTACCTTTCGGTATATTGCTTATTCAGCTACAACTAAGCAGAAAAAATTATTGAGTGTTAAAAAAAGTGAAACAGATGTCAATCGTTTATTATTCTTCGATATTTTCTATTCGGAGGGAAGACCTCTTCGTCCTCCTCGGCGTCTGGGGTGAGGAAGGGATCGTCGTAGGCATAATCTGGCACCCACTTCGACAATAATTTCTCAAAGAATTCCTCGAGGTTGCGGGCTTCTTGGTAAACTTGACAATCCACCTGTCAAAATAATTTCAATATACCCTTCAATTTTTATTCCCATTAATTGCAGATCGATTATATGAATGAAGATGTGATGTATAAATTTCTAAATGGATTAGTGATTGCAAACGGGAAAGATCTCTCTCTCTTTCTCTCTCTCTCTCTCTCTGAATCAGGAGATGAAAGTCATTTCGCAAGTATTTATGTGTATTTGCCGCAACATTCGTCTTTTTAAAATCACTACTTACAGGATTATACGTGAATGCGTTTTTAAACATCAGTCTGATATCAGAAAAAACTTGTTTCAAATCAGTGTAATGATTCGGATTATCAGGTTTCAGTTTCTCCCGGATGACATCCAGAGCCATTGGGCTTTTGATGATTCGATGGTACTCTGCAATCTAGAAGAGAAATACATGTCATTATCTCCACTGGTCATCCGGTATTTCAATAGTAAACATATTTCTAAGTAAATATCTCTGAACCTACGAAAAATAGTGAAATTGTTCAAACCCGTGTCAACTAAAAATAATAAATAAAAAATAGCAGATTCAAGTATAGAAAGGAAAGCATGATTGTAAGAAAGACAAACCTCTGGAGAAACAATTTCACGAAACGGAAGACTCTGTTCATACTGGCAGTAGAGTTCCAGCACAATTCTTTGCGCGATCCTCAACTCCTTGAGGCTCATATCCCTCGTTCGTTTCTCAGCAGGTGGATCCTCTGATGTATCCAAGACATTAGTGCAGAGCATGCACTGCCAGGTTTCGCTCTCATCAGGAAAAGTTTTGAGAGCTGGAATATGACAATAAAGATGAAAGACCTTGGGACACTTGTCGCAGCAGAGGACAGCATCACCACCATCCATACAGACAGCGCACCAGTCCTCATTAGGATCGTCCTTAGCCATTGAAGCTGCCACACTCTTTCCCCCCTCCTCAGGGCTCTCTCCAATATTGCCCCCCTCGTCCGTCGAGCTGTCGACCTGCGCCGAGTCCAAGTGATTCTTCTGTGCCTCAGGAATCACGACAATCCCATTAGAATCCAACTTGGCAATCGTCAGCATGAGATCATTGAGTGACTTTTGACAGAATTTATCGAGACTCTTTTCAGTCTCATCCGCCTTGCCAGGTACTGGACTCGGTGTTTTTGGCACCGATGACGTCACAGTCTGCCCTGGCGTTGACACCTGAGGCGTCTCTGTGCCCACAACTCCACTCGTGCCCTTCTGATTGCCTCCAGTGGTATTATTAATCCCACTGGGACTACTCATATTATTATTATTACTAATAATGTTGTTATTCTGCTGTGCCTTGAGGGTGATTTTGTAAGCATCATTTGGTACAACTACCGATGGTGAAAGAGATGGGGCATGTAGTGGAGTCATGGGCCTCTGGGGAAAATAATTCATGGGATTAGTTGGATTGGCGGACTGAGGTATGTGCCAGCGAGCTGCCTGGTAATTCGGATAAGCATTCATCTGGCCAGAGGGGGCTGGTGTGAGCTGTTGAACCCGTCCCCCAGAGACAAGCGCTGGATTTGTTGGCTGATACGTGTGAGTAACTGCTGCGACAGATCTCTGGCCATTTGTAGATGGATATCGATAACCAGGGGGTAGCCTATAGGCGACATTGGACATGGCTCTCTGAAAGGGTGCCAGCAGTCCTCTGAGATTAGCATTTTGGCCCATCTGATCGAACTGCACCTGCTGGGGATGCGTGGACGACGTGACCTGATGACAATTACCTAAAGGCCTCTGTGGCATCATGAGCTGGTGGCGAATAGCCCCGTTGTACGACACATTGTACGGTAGCCTTGGGGGCTGCCCCTGGGGTGACGATCGAGGAGGTAGTGTGTGCACTGAATACTGAGGTGGATAATGCGGTTGGGATGGAGGCAGTGGTGGTGGCTGATTCAATTGTTGATTCATTTGTTGATTCATTTGTTGATTGACCATGGGCTGGGGAGTGAATGTCATAGGCACTGAGGTGAATGGAACAGCCTGAGTTGTGGCTGGTTGATTCAACATAGGCTGATTCAACAGTGGAACTGTTGGGCTCTCAGCAGGAACATTAACTGGAGGCGTTTGTCTTCGATCGATCGTCACATCACTAGCTATTGTCGTCGGTGTGCTGGTTCCCGATGACGATTGCGACGGATAAACTCTCCCATCAACATATATCGAGCCTATCGACGAGACCACCTTAATCAAGTCCGGTACCTTCTCCAGGGATAAATGAATTCTCACTGGTATTTCTGGATTTGGTATATCTGCCCGTCTATTCTTTATTCGCTGAAGGTGACCTGTTACCGATTTCTTCGAGTAAAGAAAATCCATGTCCGAGCCTTTATCCAGGGCATAGGTGACGAATTGAATGCAGTGATCAGTCAATTTGGACAGCTGATCAAGTGCTATTCGTTTTTCGTTGAGTGTATTTTGTTTTTGATCGCATACCTCATTCAGGCGCATCACCAGCTGCTTCCCTCGGGTATTTATTGCATTTGTCATCTGAACGACCATCTGGGTTATGTCCTGAACGAGATTCTTCTTCTTCTCGACGATGAGAACCTGACGATCTTCAATAACTTTCATTGCACTCCTCAGAAGCACTCGTTTGTACGTAACTTCTTTAAGAAGTGTTTGCACAGATGTCTTCGTCTCGGCAGCAATCTCGTGAATGAATTTGTACCGGTGATCTCTGTGTTCAGTCAGCTGACAGTCACGACAGGTGAGGCGATCGCAGCTCTGGCAGAAGAGGGACAACTGTTCGTGGGGATGAACCGAGCATAATAAATAACTCGGTGTCTTCTTCTCACTCTTCTTGGCGCCATCACTGTCCCTGGAGACATCATCCTTCGGCTTTATCGTGTGATCCTTGGTTATCTTCAACCTCTGGTGAGCCATAACACAATTCTGACAGATAAATTCCTCACAATCGACACACCAACTTGTTGCTGTTGCATTGTCATGGCAGCTTGTGCACTTTTTATCCTCCTCCTCGTCCTTGTTGGCGTCCTCGTCGGACGTTTGATTCACATCGTCCTCAATAAATTTAGTGTGAAATCGGTTCTCTATGAGATTATCTGGCTGGCTAGCCACGCTGCAAATTGGACAGACAACAACATTCCCTTCCAGTACAAC
This sequence comes from Fopius arisanus, assembly GCF_000806365.1. Lineage (NCBI taxonomy): Eukaryota > Metazoa > Arthropoda > Insecta > Hymenoptera > Braconidae > Fopius > Fopius arisanus. Next base: position 624,763 of record NW_011887740.1, on the reverse strand, counting down.
TTCAGAATCCACGTAGACACTGTGATCACTTAATTTGGCACTTATGCACGCACCACATGCTGCATGCAAACACTCGAGCAATTTAACTTGATCCTCGTACGTAAATGTTTTATTACAAAATACACACTTTGAAAGAAAAAAACGTACTTCACTCTCTCGACTCTCTGGGGTACAGCTACCACCCTCTGTCTCGTCGTTATTCGTCGTAACTTGCATCTGCGAATGTTGGGGATCACCATTTGCCTCTATTGGCTCCTCTTTAACTACACTCGGTGGTACAATCAGCTCCGGAATGACTTCCTCCATCGTTCGATGATATTCATTCACTAGGGGGTGAGTTTTATGTACTATCTATTATTTGTTTATTTCACATGGTAAACAATGTGAGCGTGGGGTGAAAGCTCAGTGGCTCACTATTAACTTTTGGATTGATGATGTTTCAACTGTTGGCCATTTGGCGAGACACTTGGCGGGAGAAAATAGGCTCTGGCAACACAAGGGGAAATTGGGTTACCGTCAGGAGAAAGGCGACACGTTTTTGGCTCACTTTCCCGTAATTTCATCACAGTCTCGGATCGCCATCGCTTCGTTTCGGTATGACGACGACGAGTGGCTTTGGAACCTTCCGCTAACGTCCATCATTGTTGGGCTCGTCATTTGGCATTTCACCGCATTGGCGCACACGCTAAACCTGTATATTCTGTATATTTTATTGGTGCCACCATTTTGTATGAAATTCCCGGCTTTTTTCAATTATTTTCAAGGCTTGACTGCAGACAATACACGTGCACTACAAATTATCCTTCTCAGATAGATCATTTGCATATTCATATGCAACGAATATAAATTAGAAAGACTGTGGGTGACTGTAAAAATTGTAATGATATATGGTGGAAATGGAGATAAAGAGTTATTTATTTATTTATTTGTATTACCTTTCCGAGGGGTCGGGCTTCTCTGCAAATCCGTTTTTCTTTTAATTTCTGGAGAATATACATTTTTTAGGCTGTTGAACATCCATGTTAATCCATTTCGCCAAAATTTAATAAGTTCGGTTATTCACGATTGTAATAATTAATAATAATTAATTATTCAGGGGAACATGAAAATTGAGGGAGTATTCACCGAAATTTGAAAATTCGAAATTTTCGAAAAGTGTCAGCGGAACATAAAATCGAAGAGGTATTCGCTGAAATTTGAAAAATCTATATTTGCAAAAAAAATTGAGGAGGTATTCACGGAAATTGCAGATGAGTGTATACATAGTACCTCCAGATGAAGATATGGCAGACGATTTATACGAGGAGGTGATCAATGAGTAACTATCGAAACATAAATAATAAAACAGCAATTATAAAACATTCACAAATGCTTTTGAAAACGGGAATGTCATTAACGTCTCATTATTTCACTTCTTGGCAACTTCTGATTTAGTTCAAACGCGATGCGCGCGCCTCTCTGAGTGTAGATGCATTTACAATGGCGGCGACGGGAAACACATGTTTGAACGATTTGGCGGGGACGGAGTGGAGCAGTCATAGCTCAGCTGATCCGAACAGGATCTCGAGGGAATTTCGCCGAAGCTTTCGAGTGCTGAAGATCTCTTCAGGTTCACTAATCACTGATTGAGTGCAAACAACTCCTTAGAAAATAGCCTTCTCTGTGATTATCATATAAAACTGTTTGCAGATATCAGAAAGTGTCTATAGTTCCTCTGTCGGTTTTTTGAAAGCACTGGGGGAATTTTCAATCGGTGAAAACAGCTGTGAGTCTCATTTTTTGTGCAACAATGCTCGCCTGACACCTGTTCTCTTTTAGGATTACGCTAATATCATTGTTCATTCATTTAGTTTGTTTATTTCGTAGTGTCATCTGAGGACGTTGGAGTGATAATGAGTGAGGAAGTGGTACTTAGAGTTTTAACTCTCAATTGCTGGTGAGTTTTCTGTCTGCATTCATAAAAAATACACTTTTGCTAATTTGTATTTGTTTACTTGAGAGAAGTATTTACTCTTGCAATTAAAAGTTTTTATTCGACTAAGGAATCCCCATTTTATTTCAACTATAACAATCATATTCATCTAAGAGACAATCTTGTTAATTTTGAGGTTCAATCGATCAATTACTTGAAATTTTTCTGTAAAAAATATCTAAAAATATTAAATTGAAATAAACAATAATTATGAATAATATGAATATTTGAAGAATACCACATTGGAAGGTCTATCTTACCCTAGATTGAACGTCATAATTAAAATCTAATCATAATCGTCTGTAAATTACGAACTGCAATTTCTAACATATGAATACTTTTCTCAAGTAAATGCTCGAAGTAAATTTTATCTGTGGAATAAAAGACCCTATTTTGTTGATTGAATTGTTCAATACGCTTGACAACTTTGATGAACGATTTCATCACAAATTTAATTAAAACCCACAACATTGAGAATTCATATCCAATCATAACCGGATATTCAGAAAATCTAAACTTTTGTTCTCTATGTTTCTTTATCGGGTTGCCAAGGTTGATAATCGACGAATTAGTTTTATATTTTTGTGGAGGTCGGATGTAGATCAGTGTAGAGACGTTCTTGGGACTGATTTAGACGATTGGTTGGATCTATTAATTTATATTTATAGCGGGGATTGATTTTTTTGGTGTTTGATTTATTCAGGGGCATTCCCTATGTCTCGAGGCACAGGGATAGGCGGATGAAGGCCATAGCCGAGCAGCTATCCTCTGGAGATTATGACATCGTTTGTCTCCAGGAGATCTGGTCTCTTAAGGACTTCAACATGATTAAGTACAAAACGCAGGACAAACTGCCACATACTCATTATTTTTACAGGTCGGTATCATCAAGAGAGCAATTTTTCCCACATGAAATCGTAGTTTTTAATTGATGGAAATTGCTTCGTTTATTTTCGAATGGAAAATTCCATTGATAAAGTAACAATCTACAAAGATATCAGCTATTAAATAAAATATCAGATATCATATATCAGCACTTGCAGATATTTACCATCTTTTTCCCTCAGTTTTATATTTTCGTTTATCTTCGTTTATTAATTACTGAATAAAACTCCAGGGCCCGCTTGCCCTGAAATTCTAAATTTAGGACTGTTGATGGTGGAAATTCACGATTTTATGTCAATAAAAAACGAGGATGAACGCTCCTAGGATTAAAACAATTGTCGACAGATGAGTTATTGGTGTTCTTGTGTGTTTAGTGGAGTCCTTGGCTCGGGTATTTGCCTTCTCTCACGATATCCGATTGAGGATGTAATGTTCCACAAATGGGCTCTCAATGGGTATGTCCACAAAATCCACCATGGGGATTGGTTCGGGGGAAAAGGGGTTGGTTTGTGTCGACTAAAAGTACACGATGCTAATATTAATGTTTATGTAGCACATGTGAGTCCTATCATTATTATTTAATCGTTTCCGTGGGACGGGGTGAAACGAGAAAGTTTTGAGGATGTTATGTTCCTTTTTAGCCAGGATTCAATTTTTGGAGTTTTCTTAATCAATTGCTAATCGGATTGAATTGAAAAAAATATGCTAAATATTCTAAATAGAATGAAAAAGGAAAGAAAACGGAAGATACTTGTAGAAATAATTTCCAGATTATTTATAAGGCTTCAGAAATTCGATAAAATAAGCCGTTGTGATAAATGTGAAGTCAACAATTTAAATGGGACTTAATGGAAAAATAGAATGATTAATATCCGCGGTTAAGAATGAAAGCCAGATTAAATTAAACTGAAACTAAATCGCATACTTGAAGTTGAATTAAAAATTATTACTGAAACTTCGTGCATTCTGGATATAATCAAGCAATTGAAAAATTTCCAAAAATGATCAAGTCTCATAAATTTCTAAAAGAATTGAAAATAGATTTTTTTTGATATTACAACATTTTTTAATGAATTTTTAATTGAAAAAAAGGCCTGAGGATGGTTGTTAAAGCTTGAGATAATCCCCGGAGATGCCTGAATAATCTCGTTTCACTTCTGATGCCCCTGATTCATTAATGGCTCTCTTGGAAGCCTGATTAAGGAAAAATTGAAATGCTGTAATCGTTGTAATTAGTTGCACGCCGAGTATGACACCGAGAACGATGAATACTCGGCCCACAGAGTTCTGCAGGCATTCGACATGGCTCAGTTCATCAGAATGACAAGACAGGGTGCAGATGCGGTGATTCTCGGTGGAGATCTCAATACAGGCCCCGATGACCTGGCTTATCAAATAATCAGTGGCATTGCCAGCCTGGTAGATGCATGCTCAAATATTCACAGCGATGTTGGGACCAGTGAATGTGCCAATAATAGTTACACCCCGAAGAAAATCGCTAAGCTATTGCCACAGGGAAAAAGAATCGATCACATTCTATACTTGGGCTCCAAACACTTCAAGGTTTGCTTCTCGTCACGTTTTTCTTTATTTCTTTATCATCTTCTATAGGTTCATCATTTTTCAGCTTGAAGTTTCGAAGTGCCATCAGCCTTTTCCGAGACGAATTCCCAATGAGAGTGTCAGCTACTCCGATCACGAGGCCGTTGCAGCTGAATTTAAATTAATAAAAGGTAATTTGGTAATCGTATGATTGTGTAAGACAAAATTTGGATTGCATTTTTTACTTGTAAATAAATAAAATGAATCTTGCAAAAATATACTGAGAATTTGGTTTAAAAAGGGCTGATCATCCTTAAACGAAACTTAAATTAAATGGAATTATGATCTTTTGTTTCCATAGGCATGATGTCAAATATGTATTGATAGATGTCTTCGGTTTTCGCAGGGAAATACGATCCAGTGGAGAAAGATATCCGAGGTCCCTTGAAGGAGGCACTCAGCATCTGTGACACATCGCTCAAAGAAATTCGTAAGCAACGGATATGGTATCTACTGGCTAGTCTACTGTTAGCAGTGCCCCTCATATGGTCAATGGGTTTCGGTCTCTCCTATGAATCAATCGGCGTGAGCATTGGTGTGAATGTTGGCCGACTCTTGGCAACCGCTATTCTCTGTTACGCCTTGTTCATGAGCTCAATTTGGAATTGTGTCGAGCAGAATGCCCTCAAAGCCGGTTATATTGCCATGGAAACGCGTCTCTTGCAGTTGAACAGAAATACCAATTTGGAGAAAATGTCAGCCTAGTCCAGGGAAAACTCATCCCCTCCACCTGTTGCATTTATACCCTCCACTTTCCCACCAATGATTGACAATTATGTTTACGTTATTTAGTATTATATTTTCGTGTGCTCTTACAAATTATTTTTTCTTATACAAAAATTGTCCAGTTTACAAAATTGTAAGAAAGTTTATTATTCTCTTTAGTTCTTCCTTGGGGAATAATTTATTTTTGGAGAGTTCCATGTTGATTTTATCGCTTTATTCCGGACGGTATTGCCATTCAAGTATTGGGGAAAAATGATCAGCTCACTTAGACAATAAAGCGACAAATTTATCAATTCAGTAGGTTAATGGAAATATATTTTTCAAGCAGTCGATATGAGTCAATCACAGTGAGTGCCCGTGCACTGAACGCATGCTTTGGAAATTCGTGATATGTCTATTAGAGAGGTTTTTATGCTCGTTATTTTTCATACCGACTCGTAACTATACTCTAAATAAATTCATTGAAATCATTCTGCAAAATTTAATCTCAATGCCCGCTTCGGGAGAGTAACGAGATTTTTCCTAAAAACAGATTGATTATTTCTTTCACTATTATTTGACAATAAAAGTCTACAACTTCGGAGATATATTTTCAGATGTTATAAGAGTATGTAAAGAGAGAAGTTTTATGATTTTCGAGAAAATTAAATAACTTTCTTGGGAAAAATTCCATTTTTGTATTTCCTTCGAATTTATTTAGAATACATTGAATAGGTGCTAGGAAAAATGGCATGCATAAAAGCACTTTAATGTTGATAATTAGATAAATCATTGTGTGCGAAGTAAAGGTAGATGCATTTTAAAATATTTGTAACAATGGTATTCGCCCATTATAGGAAATCCAAGTCTTTCACATTTTTTCATCATCAAAGTTTTGATAAAATCGTCAAAATGGCAACACTTGAGGCCAAAAAGGGTTCAGATTCCCAACGCTTTATCCATTGAAAAGAAATGGAGATTTATAATGCATTAGGAGTGGATGCACGTGTGAATGTGAATTGCTGGAGTGTTTTTAGTGGAGTGTTTATTCACATACCAGTATAATAGTTAAGCTACGGTAAAGAAAATCATAGTGATTTTGAAAAATGTACCAAAAATCTTTTTGTTCCTTCGATTAATTTACGTGGAGTTGATTTTTGTTTGAAAATGGCAGAAGTGTGCGGCGATTAAAATTCATCGAAAACTATTCTATCATAAATATAAATTTTCTTCAATTATTTACATACTTTGAAGATAAAAATTAGCTGGTTACGCCAACAAAATATACACACTTTTGTATACAAATTTTACTTAAATAAATTACCTTAATCATTTCCTTGGGCCCTTTACAGACTATTTATTTACAGGTAAATAATGCATGCCGATGTACTTGAGCAAATCGGGCACTTGTTCATAAATAAAATAGATTAAAAATGCAAGTGGACTTATCAACGCCAATTGCTATTGAATTAATAAATATTGCAAAGAGACCAACAATGTGCAACAAAAATAATTAATTCAAAACAAACAAAATTAAAACATGTAGGAATGTGAATGCTGTGTCACGAAAGTGAACAGTGCGTCTGTGAATTCTTTGGTTCACGTGATCATTCTTTAGGGTAACTGTTCTACATAATTCTTCGGTACCAGTCCTGTTTTCCCATTCAATGTTCCCTCCAGCCAACCTGGCTCAAGAGAGGGTTTCACTGCAAATTAAATAATCAGTATCATTTAATCATTCACCTAAAGCAATTGGATGAATACAAAATTTTAATTAATTAACTTATCGGACAATTGATTGCCAGTTAAAATCATTTAAATAATTTAAAATAATTATTATCCAAATGAAATGAAAGACGCAGAAAAGAGATTCATTAGAAGGAACGAATAAGAATATAAGAACAGCGTAATTCAATGTCCGTTGAACTGTTTTTAATTCCAGCGCTTTATAACGGAATGCTAAAGGATAAATAAAAATGTACCATTTGTTATGATTTGATTGGGTTCAAATGACAGTTCACCATCATTTTCAGCCATGCAGGCGTAAAGAGTCCGCACTCGCCAGATTCCTTGCCCTGGGCTTGACCTGCCACTGCTCGGCGAGGTATTAACTCTGGAATTTAAAAGAATCAATCAATGATCCAGCAGTTTGAAGTTTCATTCAATTGAAACACTGCGATGATATTGAAACGTACACTGATATCGCTGGATTACTGCGTTGCGTGTAGCCAGACGGATAATGCATACCCATCATGGAACCACGTTTGTGCTTTGTCGGTAGCTCCTGACTGAATAAATGTGAGTCTGAAGCCACTGACTCGCTTGAACTACTTGTGTTTCCACTACCTAGAACTGCAATCATTTAATTCATAAATCGCATGAATTCCTGCCAAGGATTTAGTGTATTAATTCACTCTACCATCTTTCCAACGATAGCCTCATTTTTTCATTTCCTTATTATTATTTTATATCTCTGTGAACAAATTTCTTCAATTGTCAATAAAATTAAAGAACTTTTAGTTTTTGCAGAATGCACTTTTTGGTATTATCCCAGACTGAGACCATTCATGACTGGAGAAAACTATCTGAACTGTAATGATAATTAATTCTCATTATAACTAATGATTAATTAACTCTGTAGTAATAATTTATTATGAAGAATTCAGAGAATTGCACGATTCTTTTCACTTTAGCTTCTTCACAATCTCAATTAAGAACGCTTTTCGAAATGTCTAGAATATTTTCCTTCAATGAAATTTTGCCCAGATGTGCTCCCAAATAATCCTCATTATTTCTCACAATTTCAGATTTTTAGATTCATTTTTACTCCTTTTTATGAATTCCTATTTTTTTAAATTCAGAAATCCGTCCATCCATTCATCGAAACTTCGCATCCTCACGAGTCATAACATCCTACATTATTTTGAGGCAAAGTTAGAAAATAAAAAAAATGATCGACTACACGGTTTCCACTGAGCCGCAAAAATGACGATAACTCCTCATAAATTAGTAATTTACCTTTGTCCGCGGAATGATACATGAAATTGGCATTAGTCAACTTGGAACGACTGACTCGGGCATCGGAGAACATTGGCAGTCGTTGCGCGCCGTGTTCAATGTCCTCGAAATCTCCGTTTTTCCGATCATCCAGGGTCGATGGCTTCGTTACAATTGGAATCGGACCATCATAATACGATCTCGTAACCAACTGTATCGAGAGTGGAAAGAAAATCATAATAAATGTAACAACAAAGTGGCAGAAACGTAAATATAGCAAATCGATTCAGTAAACAACTAAAACAGATAACGCCATTCTCGCAAAGAGCTTTTGTATAACTGTCATTTCACTTGACAAAAGTGGTCCTTTTGTGTTAATGTGCTCCACTTGTACAATTTGTTATGAAAAAACTCCGAGGAACATTGAGAGAAGCTAACTTACATGCGAATGAGTGGCAGGAACGGCAGTGTGCACGGTATATCTATTAATGGCATTTCCATTTCCGGCGGTTGCACTGGGGCTATCATCAGTTTCGTGTCTCGTTCCAGTTGTCATGGGATTCTGCTGAGTCTGTGAGGGTCTAGTGAATTCTGGGGGCCCAGCTACAATCCTCTCGCAATTTTCGATCAATATCTCCACAACGATGTTGTAGAACTTAATGTCCATTATCGAGGCAACTGTTTCCTCCTCGGGGCGCAGTAGTGTTGGCCCAAAACAAACAGCCAGATTGCCAACTGTCATTAAATTCTTGTCGCACTTGTTTGCTACATTTCGGAGATGCTTGATCAATAGCATTAGCATATTGAAGTTGTACTTCGGCAGTCGATACACGAGGATATGTACATCGTTGATCCTTGATTCTCGAGACTCTTGTTCTGGAATATTTGGTAATTAATGGGTCATTCATGTGGCCTTTATTCTCAAAAACTTTTTTATTATCCGAAGCTTATATTCAGCAACCAAGTGGTAAACTAGTATAAATGCTTTTTTTCGAGGTCAATTTTTATCCAATCTATTTTTTTTATTAATACGCATTGGCACTTCACAAATTTATACAGCACACAAAAAAAATATAGACATAAAAATAATAAATTATAAAATAAAAATATCATTATCTCCTTTCAATTTCGGGAAATCGGATAAAAACTAGTCTCGAAAAAAAAGAATTATCGTAATTTACCACTTACCCGAAGTATTGATAGTTTAATTATGGATAACACGTACTTGCAGCAATTATGAAACTGTTGTAATATCGAAACGTCATAACAGGCTCGGATAGGGTCCTCAGATAGGTTTTAAGTGCACTCGTTATTGTTTTACTCTCCCACTCGAATCTGTCATCGAGATTGAGCTTTTCCAATTTCCTTCGGTCCAGTCCCATCGCCAACAATTTGTTGACTTTCGAGGCAACTCCGACCACTCGGTAAAGCCCCTGCTCTTCCAGACCTTTGGCAATATCACTCGATTATTTGACTGAATCTCAGGGCAATGTCAGAAGAACACATAAATTACATTCGGAGAGCAATTACCTCTGTCTTCAAGCACTGTAATGCATTTTGAAACAAATGTAAAACCATTTTCATCCAAGATCGTCTCCTCAGTCTTTACTGATGGGCCCTGGAGCGCATAAGTCTGCAAAAGCGTAGAAACATCGGTTATTATTAATTAATTTGTCAATTCAATTAAGTAATATAGTAACAGCTGCCCTATCTACTTCAGTAAAAGTTTCAAATAAATTTTACTGAAAAACAAAAGAAGGGTTCAAGAATGAGAATAAAAGTATGATATTTTATGTATATGAAGAATTTGTAATACGATTTGATCTGATCCAGATAAAAAATTTCTTGATATTGCAAAAGAATTTCTTTATCTTACCGCATCGAGTCTTCATTAAACAAATTATAAATTTCCCGCAGTATAAAAAATTCGTCTTCAACATTAAAAATTTCGATTTAACATTACAAGACTATTTTTACATAAATAACGCATATGAAGAATTAAAAAAAATAAAAAATGAGACTAATGTAGATTGTGAGGTACATCGAAATTATTAACTATTTTTCAGTTGAATAATAAAATGAGACTCACTGGTTCCTTTCCATCCATGGCATCCATCCATAGCTTCCTATCCTCCTCAGATAATGCCTGGAACGTGTACGTTACGCCGGGCCTACAAATGCGCATGAAAAAACATTTTCAAATAAGAATGACGAATACTGGCCAAGAGTTTGCTCTGCCACCGATTACGTAAGTAATTATGCAAATTCTAATGCTCACTTGTCAACTGCTGTGATGTCGAAGCAGAATCTCTTTTCAATTGTCTCGGACATACGACGAACGCAACTCGCCAGTGTTAGTGTCTCCTTGTTACTCTAAAGAGGAAATTAATAATTTAAATAACTCGGCCTTCGTGTTTATGGCGGGCGTTATGTCGTTATGACTCACGAATTTTCCGGTTAATTGATTGTACGGGATCATTGTGAACTCCTTCTTGTCTTTTTGATATGTGCAGTACTGCTTCGTCCATGTTGTACCAAAAGCCTCTGAAAATTATGTTAGATTGTAGCACTGCAAATATTGTACCAGAAGGAATTTTAAAGATAGCCAAATATTTTCTTTGAACCCAGAACTGCACGTCTAATATTCAGGATTTTTTTTTTATTTGTCTTACGGAATTTGAGACATTTCATTCGAGAAGTTGAGTCACTAATTGTATGATAGAAAATTTCTGAATATTTAAGATAATCGATACCAAACTGTAAAAGATATTTGCACATCTTCAATGTGCAGTAAACACAAAAATATCTTACTCTTCTCCATCAAAAAAAGATATCCCTCTCGTGAATTCAACTTGCTCAATCCGGTCTCAACAGCTGACTGAAAATGTTCAGATATTAGTAATTTAATAATGAAACTATCCAGATAACTGTAGCAATTTGAGTTAAGTTTTTAATATTTGAATTAATGAATTAAAAAGCATAACTACACTATTTAACATTACCTTTTTCATGTCCTTCATTTTATTCATAAGCGATTCGGTTTTATCCCGGGTGGCAAGGAAATTCTCTCTAGTCTTGTAAAACAAACAACAAAAACAAATACACACACGAGTAATGGTAATAGTCATTAGCTGTATACTCATGCTGTTAGACGATATTATTATATTGAGTTATATTTGAGATTTTTTTTTATTGTTAAGAGTTTAAATAAGAGGGTTGGGCGAATTATGTACCTTCTGTATTTTCAATTGCAGTTCGGTCATATAAGGCCTGAAATCTTTAGCAACTTCGTGACCCTGGTGGTAGAACGTCAACCAACCAAACATAAATCCCAGAAGCTGAGGAAAGTTAAAACGTTAATAGATGGTCGTCTTTGAATGATTGTCACTGGGTTATTGAATTATTGCCAATATCTTCTCATTTTTCATTTTTTTGCAAATTTCTGGGAAATCCTGCATCATTGACGTGAAAAAAGATAGCGTTTTAATGACTCACTAATTTTCATAGCTGTCTATTTTGCTATGTTTTGGTAAAGTTCTACGTGTGAGAAAAATTAGTAGGAATTTTTTTCCAGCGATACAACTCCGAGACACTTTAAATAATAAGAAAAGTTATAACAGTATATTTTTTCACGTCAATCTTATCAAAAGTTTCTGAAAAATGTGTAAGAAACTTGGAAAATGAGAGATATCTTCAATAACTCCTTAAGATTCGCGTGAATTTCAACTTGAGACTTTGAAAGTTCTGAAATTGAAACCTAAAACTTTAAAAAAAAGGGGCTGTTTTTGGGTTTATTGATGATTAATTAATTTTACCGTTTCCACGAATTCAAATTTCTTTCGCTCTTGAACTTCCTGCAGTAAAAACACATACTCTAAACTGGCTTGACAAAAGTGACGTTCTGCCATATCCAATGTTGCATCGGCCTCCTGAAGAACATTGTCCTGCTTTTTTGTCGACAAATTCAAATATCGCTCTTGACTCTGACAGAATTTGATGGTCTGCTTGACAAATTTCTTTTTTCCTTCCTGCAAGAGCCCCAATAAGAATTTACCAGTGATTTTTCAATTGATTATTTGAAATTCAATTGAAATTTTCAATATTACCTTCACTCCCCCGATGTGTTCCTTCCTGAAGTTCTCAAGAGGAAGAATAATCTGATCATAAGCCCTTGCAAGCTGCAAACCAGACAACCGTAAATACCCGAGCACAGAACAAAATGATTTCAAAAATTAAATAAACGTCCCCTCGAGGACAGTAATTAGTGTGATTAGTGAGCATGAGTTAATGTGCGACACGTTCTACGAGAAGAGAGAAAAAAAGCCGTTAAAAGTGTGCAGCACATTGTGAACTGTAAAGACTGTGGCACTTCAACAACAAAAATAACTTTTCAATCAAACTCACAAGTACTAGAATAACGAAATTCTCAACGAGAACACTTGCACTTAATACAATACTTGCGTATCCCTAGTTTGCCAACTACAAAAAAGGAACATTAAATTAAGATATTTACAAAATTATCTAATTAACTCTTGGTTTTAACTGCATGTTATTATTAATTACCGTGAATCAATGAAAATAATGATCTATTGGGGAGGGGATTTGCAATGAGGACATGCTTACACCGATGAAATTAATGATTTAATCAGGCCTCAGTGCTTAAAGGTTTGCCAGTGAAAATAATTGTATCCATGTGTCATTTTTAAAATCTTTATTCTCATTACCAAAAATTTCTCTCAAACCCAATGTAAAATTTGGCATTTTTGGATTATGCATTAGTCATTTTTGTCGAGTTAAGGATTTTCCGATGCTCAATGGTTCTAATTAATGATTGGGCTTATGCTTTCCAATTTATGGATACTTTGTCGGTTTGCTTACCATGCGATCTCTCTCATCTTCGATCGATGCTATTAGTTTACCAAACTCCTTTAGGCTCTGTGATATATGTAATTCATCCTCAGTCTGGGTTTCGCCAATACATTCGAAACTAAAGTTTTGCAGTGTTTTGGAGAATGCTCTCTGGGCTCGGGACAGATCTTTCGAAAAATTCATACAAAAATAAAACTCTTCATTTACACTTCGAAAATTGATTCGGGGGAGGATTGATGGAACGAGATGATCCTATTTCAAATTCACAAACCCAAATTGACACTTTCCATTTTTTTTAATGATGAAATAACGATTCAGTCTCAAATTAATTAGACTATTAATAATTAATATCTCTTTATCAATAAATTTTGTTGATTATATTGAAAAAAATAATGAGTTACTTAGGGACTAGTTAAGCTATGGTTTTAATAACTTTCAATTTGAGACTTTCCAAATCTTTTGAAAGCCTTAAAGAATTATTTCTTATATTTTCTCAATATACAAGCTTTTTTTAATTTCTAATAAACTACTGATAAAATTCACGAAAAAAATATACCATTTTAATTTCTTCATCGTAGAACATTTTCAAACGCAAACTTTTGCAAAAATTCATAAACTTTTACCAAAAATTTATATAAATAAACGTACGACTATAAAAAATCCTGAGTCATTCAATACTGATAAAACAAAACAACCGTATATTTTATCATGTTAATCTGATCTACGGTTGCCCAGTAATTTAATTAAAAAACATAAAAAATGAGAAGATACCGGTAATAACTCGTTAAGTAGAAAATTTAAAACTGAACGTAAAAATAATGTCTCAGTAATCAGAAATAATTTGTTAACGTTAAAATGAGTTCATCTAGTTTTACCATCTCCCCGCCGAATCGTTTGCATTGAGAAATTCATTCATTCTGATTCATAATTGCATAATTCGCTGTTCCCCCAAAATGTATATCTTCAGGACTTCATAATAATCAGTGATCAGTGATTGTTTTCGTCGAATAAAATGGCGCATTATCCTCGGAGATTGGTGATTGATATCACGAGCAGATAACATTCAGCATTAAATCGGAAATGCTCAATTAAAAATTTTGATCAACTCTCGATTTATTCCAAAAATTATCGATATCAGAGAACTTCTTTGCAGTCGATTAAACTTCCGAGATAAAAGATACATGAACATTTTCTTGTAAAATCAATATCAATAGATTTTGAGGTCAATCGATATTTACAAAACTGTTATATTCAACTTGCCTCCCTTTACCATTTCGCTACTAAATTTTTATATTGCATGTCAATAATCTCTCCGATTTTTCACGAGAAGAATTGAAAAGGAAATATACATGTGATTTCAGGAACGCTAATAATGATGATATACTCTAGAAATTTCTCTGATGAATGAACAAAAAATGGTACTTCGAATCCTTCTGAAGAGCTCAAAGAAAAAAAGACATACGGAGATAAAAAAATTCTCGCCAATTAACTTTATAAGTCATCCAAATTAATTATGCAGCGAATCAGTAACCAGAGAGCAGTCACTTTTGACTATTCAGTTTTTAGTGAATATCTCAGAATCTAAAGAAGATAATAAAGTTTTGATTATAACGTTTTTTGTGGAACCAATCGAGTGCTACAACAAATGTTCTTACAAAATTCCGCTAACTTCCTCAGATTTCTAAATATTTCTGAAAAACGCACCTGGGAAATAAGTCAACTTATCTCATTCACCTCTCCGCTACTGAATTATAATTTGTTATTAATATACAATTTAACTCCTTGCCAAACATTGACAAGTAATGTCAACAAAAATGAAAAACAATAACTAGTAACCATTCCAATAATGCTGACGATAATAATTATTGAAATAAAGATAATTTTGATGTTATAAGAATATGCAAAAAAATTGAGTGCTGAGCTGAAATAAAAAATTGACGTTTAAAAATCAAAATGAAATAAGAATGGCTGAGTTGGCACGAAATGTCCCTCATATACTCCAAAATTCTCTTACTCAATTCGCATTAATCCTGACCCAGAAATACTGAATTAATCCACAAATTTTCAAACCTATCTCTCACACTATAAGGATAATAAATTCCGTGCAGAATCTCCAATGTACCTCACCGCTTAAGAGATAAAATATCACAGGTGCTAAAAATATTAACACAAATAAAGAACTCATGCATATTTACAGTTATTGCCAATCCAATCTCAACAGAAAAGCGAAAAAAAAAAATACATTAGACATATCCTACAAGAGACTCTCTCCATCTCGACTATTACTTTTCTCTCCTTGAATTATGAACCGCGTCACTCAGTGCCTCCACGAGATTATTAAACATAATTAGCCTCTGATTACGTGTGTGTGACTCAAGAAAAAAATATATATAATCTTAAAGAGTGCATGAGGTAATTTATTTATCGTATGTGGTAGCTGAAGGAATTGAGTAATTTAGGAGGAAATGATACTTACTTTTAGCAGCATTTAGCAAGTCCTTGACCTCTTTGATAAGTCGTTTTATTTGCAGACTAGTTTTTTCCAATTCGCTCTCGTGATAGTGCAAATTCTCACGAAAATACGGACTGTCGGTGAGACAATCAGTAAATTCGAGGGGTTTCAAGCCCATACCCATCGTACAATTATGTTGAATAATAAAAATCCTGAAATCTCCACAGTTGTTTTCGCCTTCAAGTCAGTTCCAGCGCATTGACAATCGAACTTTAAAACCCAGGCCACAAACCAATCAATTCCACTTATCCTATTGTAACAATTGTCTCGAATTTCAATTACTGCGTACAGCTACAGATGTGTATTGCAGCGCGCAATCACCGTGTTTGGTGCATGGTCTCAAAATCGATATTTTTTTTCCTCCTTTTTTTGTTCACCCAAAACGTATATACGGTTGATAGAAGATATGACTTTTGAATTGCGCTAACGCCCTTGTGGTACTCCCCCCAGCACTTGTAGAGATCGAGCCATTAATTCACTTGTTCATTGGGCACCACTTGACGACGGTTATGAGAAAAATATGCTCTTCTCGACGCATTCGTTATATCGAGATTATGTTTAATGGCAATGGTCGACAAATCCACTTCAACGACTTCAACTCAGATTGGAATTGAGCAGCTCTGGATACTCCATAGCAGTAACTGTGATGGTGGTGGGGATGGGCCAGTAATAATACCAATAGCTTTGGGATGGAACGAATGGAACCAATGGAACACATGGAACCAATGGCAGGAGATAGTGTTCACAGTGAACGTTAGGAGCGCTCATTCGTCTTGTGTTCGGAGCGGGTTTTTTGCTTCGACTGGAATTGTTTTAAGTCTTCTACACCCATATATAGCTAAAATTAACGTTTTTACATTTTTCTTGCAAACTGATTATAGGATTGATGTAAAAAAATATTACGTTTTTGTATTTTGTCATTATTTAATGAGTCGCGAAGTTTCAAGGTGACCAACATTTTTCTGAGTTTTTTATAAACTTTTAAAAAGAATTACAAAACTGTAGAGAAAGTGCATGGAAATTATCCCACCACCAGAAAACTTTCTACAAAAAATTCACTATGTTCCTTTAATTTCGAGATATTCACTAACAATTGTTTAACAATAGTTTATTATTTCGGTAGTCAGATGGAAACTGGCTATTTTATTTCAATCATTAGTTCTTAATAATGTAACATGCGTGGACCGAAGATTCTGTTAATCAATTCTCTCATATGGACCTTACAACGCGTATAAATTAGAGATATGAGGGCGACTATAAAAATTATAAATTAACATTATCCATTGCTCCATTACCAATAAAAATAATCATTTTTGTTTTTATTAAAGCCAAATTATTAAATTGCATTCACACCTTCATTTCACTGATAGATAAGATTGAAGATTTCAATCATATCTACTCCTGACCCGCCAATCATATACAACAGCTAAATTACATTTGATTTTTTAAGATAACCAGGTAAAGTAAATGGAAGGAGATAATAAACAAGATCGAATGTCACGAATTGTCACAGTCGACGTAGCAGCAGCTGAACTGTATATCTCGCACAGCCCTAACGTGTTCTATTATTAGTGCGTTACTACTATCGATTATAAATCGAAATTTCATAAAAACAGATCACAAAAATGTGGATTATAATATTAACACTATTAATAGTGTCAGTGATAACTTACTATCTACGGAAACCGAATGACTTCGATAAAAGAGGAATAATTTACGACAAGTCATTATCAATCAGTAAAACACTGGGCGCTCTGTTCTTCCGTCGTATTTCGATTGCTGACATGATGACTAGAATATACGACACCAAGAGTGACGCTAAATACATTGGTAGTTACTTCAACGGACCATTACTAGTGATTCGTGATCCAGAGTTGATTAAGATCATCAGTATCAAGCACTTCGATCATTTCAGTTATCATAAGAGGTATTTTGATCCAGACCGGGATCCATTCTTTGGTGCTAATCTGTCTGCTCTCAATGGGGATAAGTGGCGGGACATGAGAACTCTACTGAGTCCAACGTTCACATCTAGCAAAATGAAAGCAATGTTCAAGCTTATGTCGGCATGTGCAAAAAATTTTTCCGATTACATTGCCAAAGAGACCTCAGAAAAACCTGTAATATATAATACTAAAGACGCATTTACTCGTTACACGACAGACGTCATAGCAACTTGTGCTTTCGGCGTTGAGGTTGACTCGATGAAGCACCCGGATAATGAATTCTATGTCCTTGGTAAAAAGGCGGGGGTTTTGAAGGGCTTCGTTAAGTTCAAGATGCTCTTGCAAATGGTTGTACCAATCGTCATGAAGATTCTCGGAATTCATCTGCTGGATAGGAAAATTGAGAAGTTCTTCACTGACCTTGTGAGGAACACCATTCAAACCAGAGATCGGGAAGGTATCGTCCGTCCGGATATGATTCAACTGCTGATGGACTCTAGGAACAATGAGAAAGGACTTAAACTCGATATCATTGACATGACAGCGCAGGCGTTTGTCTTTTTCTTCGGTGGTTTTGAGACGTCGTCGACTATCATGTGCTTTTTGGCTCATCACATCGCTGATGATCATCAAGTTCAGAGAAAACTCCAGGAGGAGATTGATGAAGTCTGGGAGGCATGTCATGGAGACCTTACCTATGAAGCGATTAATAGGATGGAGTACTTGGATGCTGTTGTTAATGAGTGTCTGAGAATGTACTCGATCACTTTAGGTACTGACAGAATTTGCACTAAAGAATTTGAATTACCTCCAGCATTACCTGGAATGCAACTAGTTCTCGTCAAGCCTGGTGAAGGTCTTTGGTTCCCGATCTACGCCATCCACAGAGATCCCAAGTACTTCAACGATCCCAACAAATTCATTCCGGAGAGATTCATTGATCATCCTAGAGAGACACTTCATTCTCCAGCCTTCATTCCGTTTGGCTCAGGTCCCAGAATGTGCATTGGAAACAGATTTGCTACTCTGGAAATCAAAGTTGTGATATTTTATCTGATGCTGAAATGCTCATTACGAATCAGTGATAAAATGATCATGCCTCTGGAGTTTGATAAGTCGAATCTTAATTTGGGAGCTGAGGGCGGATTTTGGTTGGATGTAATGAGGAGAAGTAAATAAAAATGTGAGTGGAATAAATTGAAACTTAGCGAGTCGTTAAATAATTACAAGATCCAAAAACGGTTTATTTTGTCGGATTAATTTGATCAACAGTTTGTTACAAATCTCAAAAAACTTCTTTGGCTAATTAATATACTATATACTAATTATTAACTATAGAAAAAAGTCTCATTATTCAACGAAAAAAATTACCACCAATTTTGCGTGTTTGAGACTAAATTAATGTTTTTCTCATAAATTGTTTTAAACTGTTTTTTAAATTGTTTTTTCTCATAAACATGTTTTATTAATCTTTTGTTAAAAAAATTCTCGAATTTACTTTGAAAAACGAATTCTCCCAGTCCGCAATATTTTCTTACATTAATTATTCTCTATTTTTTCATTCAATCCCAATTGAAGTTTAGTTTTGCAATTTTCTGAGAATTCATGACAATATAACAATAAAACAATAAAAAACCATAAAATTAAAAATATAAAAAACGAAGAGGATAGCATGAAAATGCTATTTGATTTGACTGGAGATTCATCTGAAATAGAGACAGTGAAAAATATCTCAAACATGGGACCAACCGAACAATGGGACCAACCAATCACAGGCCCAAATCTCCCCAGCCAATCGTCAACTGTTTACATTTGAAAAGAAAGAAGGAAAACAAAGAAGGACTTGTTTATTCTCTATAACGTTTCAAATTCTGTCCGTTTGCCAGACGTGTTTGAACCGGCAATCTATTGACTCGTCACTAAATATTCCATCAAACCAATCATCATCGAATAATCTCCCAAAATAATCGATTCAAAACCAAATATTGAATTCGCAAAAAAAAACTGCCAAATATTAATTTATCAACACAAACTTTTTACGGAGATAAAACAAAGTGAAAGAAAACGCGAGGAATCATGTTCAATTCAAAGAATACTTCAACAAGTGTTGCGGACATGGTGAGAACAGCGATTATGACCTTGGCAGATCCAACTGGATCGTCGCTGCAGGCAATTAAAAAATTCATAATTGCAAATTACGGTGCTGATATGGAGAAATTTGGGCCATTCATAAAGGATTACGTGGTGAGTTCAGTGTCGGCAGGAACGCTCATTCAAATTACGGGAAAAGGAGCTTCAGGATCGTTTCGTCTGGCTTCTGTTCCGATTCCGCTGTCAAAACCAAAGGCCAAGTCCAAGGCTGACAATTGCACTGGTTTATTGATGACAAGCAACTCATATCAGCTGTCCAGCTATGACGGCGGCTGTGAGGTGGCTAACATTGGTCATGATCTGCCGACATCAAGCCACTATCAGTCACGTCCAGCTGTCTCTGCTACCCCTCAGCTCTTGAGGATGATGGCAATAGAGCAGGACTATCGTGAGATGAAGCAAATGCAGCAAATGCAGCACATGCAGCAGATGCAGCAAATGCAGCAAATGCAGATTGCCAAGCCACCCAGGGGAGGTAAAAAGATCCTGAAGACTTCAGCCGAGCTGGAGATGCACCAATCGCAAATTATCCACTCATCTTCTGGGGGAAAGACGATTATGAAAGCGGCAGGTATGCAGACGATGCAGCAGGTTCACACGATCAAAAAAGCAAACGCTGGAGGAAAAAAGATGGTAACTAATGTGGTCCAGGACATGCAGCAGATGCAGAGTATGCAGCAGGTGGAAGAGCTCCAGTGCATGAGGCAATTGCCAACCAGCAATTTGTACACTGGAGGGCAGGATATGATCGATACCTCAGTCATGTGCCAGATGCAGGGCGTCAGGGCATCTCAGGGTGTGAAGAACGTCACCAAGGTCATTAAGACAACCAAAATCAAGTCAACGAAAGTGGTGAAACGCAAAGCTGAGGCTGATCCGGCACAGCCATCGAAGAAAACCAAGGCTTCAAAATCCAAGGTCATGGAGGTGCACATTAACTTTTAGGAAAGCCTGGGCAGAGAGGATTAGCCAGAGCAGAATCAGCAGGTGTGATTTGGAATTTTTGCAGAGGCCTCAAAGATATTTTCATTTTTTATTATTCTTTCAATAATTGTTATTCATTTTGCATTGTAATTCAGGAGCTTCACCAGTAAAATCATATAAAATCCAAAAATGATTTCATTGGTGTGAAATTTTGATATATTTGATCCGAAAAAATGGTTTGAAATGAGGACCAATAAACATTTATGTTTATTCGAGTTAATTCAATTCAAATTACTTCGATTATTTATATATTTTGAGGTACACGTTTTGTTTTTTTTTCAAATTTTGACTAATGTTTTTTTCATTAATGAATTAAGGATTCAGAGAAATTAAAAATTAGAGAAATATGGTACGATTTTTGTGTTTTTAGATTCATGATTTTACTATTGAAACTCTTTAATGACCGAAATTAATTCTTCAAATTTTTTTTCCAATAGCTTTCATTTTTTGGGCCTTAATTTCAAATAAGATTGTGAACATCTCACCTTCGTTTCAAATTAGTCTGGCGATATCTATAAGTTCTAGAAGAGATATTCTTTTAAAATTTAGTTATTAAAATAAGCCAAAAAAAAAGATTTACCACTCATGTTAGAACATATTAAAGTTTATGTTTCGGCGAACTCCAAGTTATTATTATGAAAAAAAATATAAAGAGTATATGGAAGATATGAAAAAGAATAGCACGCAGGAACGTTTGCTTCAAATACCAATTACAAAATGAATAACAAGCGTATGTCATTATTTTTTTTCTATTAATATAATTATTATAATTTTGAGCAATTAATATGCTGACTTTTACTGTTTTTTTCTTCGCCTAATTTTCTTTTTGCAATTTATGAATGAGTCTTTTATTATATGATATTGTATTTTTGAGAAATAAAATCCGTTAATACAAGATCCGTGATTATCGCCTGACTTTTCTGTTTTCCAGGTTCAAGTACTTCTCCTTCTTCCACGATTCTTTTCAAAAGTTACTAAAAATACAGGGAAATGTTATCGTAATACCTTAAAACACGGGGAGCCATGAAGTAAGATAAAATTATTATTTCATCATTATTTCATGGCTCACCAAGTTTTTATTCACAATATTTTGATAATAGTAATATTTTTTCGTATCAATCCGATCACCAATTTATCAGAAAACTCAAAAAACCAGCAAAAAGGGGGGAAAATATTCTTTCATATTCATACGAAATCAAAACAGAAAAATGAATTATCCAATTCTATTATATTAATTTTTTGTGACTAATGAGAGGTTGAAAAATATTTTCATCGCCATGTACCGAAAAGTGACTTTCCCGCACATTGTGAAGAAATAGTCTATTTCGCAACTCGTGCAGAAAGTGACTTTTTTCACGTGGGATTATACCACCGGCTTAAAAATGAGTTTTCCGCACTAGTTACAAAATATACTATTTTCTCATCTTAATCCACCAAAAAAAATTAGAGGATTCTTCCGTCGTTGATTTAACTGCAATAAAAAACTCTTCTATATCTCCTCCAAAAATCATACAATATAATAAAATAAAATAAAATTAAAAAAAAAAGAATAATTCGCAGCTTTAACAACAAGTACGACAAGTACGTGGTCTCCAGGTAGTTCATGCGCCACCGCTACGTGGTCTACAGTTAAAGACCGACAATAAGCCTTGCAAATCTATATTCCATATAATCTCCGAGGTACTAGCAATTATATTCATAGCATATATACTCTATATGCTCTATATACATAAAGTTGATACTATAACTATATATACAGGAGAGGTATAGGCGGTATAGGCGGCCGGGAAAGGCCTGAGATCAGTGATCGCTCGTCGCCGCTTTTGATTCGAGTGAATGTGCGAATCCCATGTGACAATCTGTCTCGTTTGGCCTGACCTGTGTTGTGTATCACTTGCACTAGGGAATCACGTGTTACTGGATTAATAGCCGTTTGAAAAGGATAAAAAGGGAGAAAAAGTGCGAGCAGTCGAGTAAGTAACGATATCATGATCCTGCCAATTGGTGAATACTATTATCCCCCATTGATAAACCATTTCAGACAGTGTCATTGTTACGTGAACGGGGTTATTTTTAAGTTAAGAACAGAAGGAAAATTAGCGTGCTAAATGGAGTAGGCGGTTTGGAGTGTGACTGGTACCTGGGGGACACGCGGTCACCACGTTGTCCCGGAGTTGATCAATCTCGAGAATAACATACGGTGAGAACACGTGGAGAATTCAGGATTATCCTGTAGGCGAAAATAACAGGGGAATTCAAGAAATTATGAAGTTGATTGAGCAAATTTATTGATTCATTGATTCAGGCTGCTAGGATTTTTTTTTTTTTGAGTTCAGATCTCTGGAGGGGGTATATCGCCGGGGAGATTTATCACCTGGAGATTTTGCAGGTTTATCATTTATCTGGGATGTTGAAGACTCCTAGGGGGATATCGTCAACGCCATGAGGTGTGGCGCTGGAGATGGAGAATCCGCAAGAAATCCCGCCGCGTGCCCCATTGTCCGATATTCTTCGGGTACACGTGTACTGCCATGTCTATTCATGTCGGCGTGACGAGACTCCAATCACTCAGATATTATTTCCTGTGAACTCATTAGATCAACAGTTGCGATCGTTTTTTGTTATTTCAGTGGAAAATGCAAGAATGTGGGGAGGTGAATTAATTTGGGGAGTTAGTTGTGGCTAGTGTATTTTTATGATTTGATGATTGATATTTTTCTTGGAATTGATGATTGTGATGTGAGTGGTGTTTGAACTTTTTAACTCGGAATCTTTTTTTTTATCAGGACGAGTGGGTGATCGTTGCAGGGGTTGTGGAGGATTTTAGCGAGGTGTTGGAGGTGAGGGTGAGAAATTATATTGTTAGGGGTTTTGGGGATGGGGACGTGGGGCCGGGTAACCTCAAATAAAACGCGTGGGTCTCATGCTTTCCGGTGGAGTCGACAGGGTCCATCGATTTTTCAAGTTTCTCTGGCGAGGGCTCCGGGTTCGCCTCAGTTAGGTTTCTCACCTTTTGTTTTTCACTGGACACCCGCATTTTTCGAATTCGTTGAATATGTTCTGCACAGGAATAGGTGATATTTAGATCCATTTTTAGAGAGTTGTAATTGCAGATTGTGTGACTTGAGCAAAAAGGTGGAGTAGACACTTCTTCGGAGTCAACTTTAATTTTATAGAAAAAAGTTGTATAAACTGCTTCCGGGGGAATATGATATCTCCACCTTTCAGGCGAGTTTCAGTTATCTAAGACCAACTCCTGGTGATAATTTTTTAAATTTTTTTAGAGGTGATTTTTTTAAATTGACAAATTATGCAAAAAGGTTGTGAGGAGAATTTTCTAGGGAATGACGAGTCGAATTATTGTTAACTCCTTTTTTTCAGGGAATTTTCGGTAAATTTGGAAAATTGTGGGAAGTGGTAAAAACAGTTTATTAGGGAATAACAAAGATTTATTTTTCAGATGGTATTGGATCATCGAAATGTGTCTTCCAACGACTTTTTTCAATAACAAATAAAATTGAAAAAAAATCACTCAATGTTGTGCTCAGACGATTCAGAATCACCCGAAACACGAAGTTTAATCATCTTCTGACAAGATATTTTTACAATCTGTTTGTATAAATTTTCAAATTATTCAAAATGGCCTAAAAAAAATCAAAAACAAATTATTTCCAATAGTTAATTTCAAGTGACTCGAAATCGTCTGAAACGTGGAGATATCGTATTTCCTTGGAATGTGTTTATACGACTTTTTGCACAAAATTGAAATTTAATCTGAAAAAGTGTCTGTACGATGTTTTTTTTCAATTCAAGTGCTATCTACTTGGTTTCTCTTTAAATTTATTTTCTCATTTATTTCTCAGTGAACGGTATCCATCGAATTTTTTATTCCAAATTTCATACAGCTATTTATCCACCAATTCACTTTGAACTCAATGCTTCAAAGAATAGTTATCAAGAGACTAGACAAGACTATCCGATATTTCGAAATTAAAAAGTCCACTAAATAGACAGAAAAATCACAAAATCACAAAATTGATCATCAAACTAATGAGAAAAAACTGTTGTTTCAGACTTGAATTCCCCAGAGGACTAATTCAGAAATTCCCCCGCCCTGTGACATGGAAACAGGTTATTTGAATTTCCATGATGAGGAACACTTTTCCGACTTCTCTCTATCGCTGGACCCCCACGATTCCTTGGAGGAGTCGTCGAATTCACTCATGGCAATCGTAGAGTCAGACTTTGACTACGTGGAGACCCATCAGATGGATACAACGGGAGGTCTCTGGGGAACAGAACAGGAGTTAAACGGTGACATGGCAGTGCTCCCAGACTCCGGAGTGGCCTCAGTCATCCCCAAGATCGAGAATATGAAGGAAGACTTTGCCAAAGTCCTGATAGACTGGCACGAGCACATCGGTTATCTCCAGGCCTCCGACATGGAGGAAGACATAGACATGAGTCTCTCACTTCCAGACAAGCCAACAGACCTTCCAGCTGACATTTTCGAGAGTCCACGAATGCCGGCCTTGAAAAGTCCGAGGAAGTCTCTAGGTGCGCCTTCAACCCCTGATAAACAAGAGCAAACAATGTACAAATCCTTCCCCAGCGTTCTGAGAGGTCTCGTCAACCCCTCGCAGCTGGGCACATCTCCAGGAAAGATTTTCGAAGTGTCATCACCCTTGAAGCAGTCGGCAGTGACTCCCATTCAAAGAAAAACCCAAAAATCACGTGAAGACGATCCCTCCGAGAGCGACGATTGCATTGACATCGAGACAGTCCCTGAGGAGGTGCCTGTTCTCGAGGCAGGCGACGTCAAGAGCCTCCTGGAACAATTCGAGGCCTCCGAGGCGTCCTCCCTCCATCCCCAGGTGTACTCTGGGCATGATGCGAGCCCTCAAGATAAATCACTTGAGCTATCAAAACCCAATCGTCACCCAGTGGATTCATCGAAACAGACTCTCCTGAAAAAATCACTGGACTCTCCAGCCTCAAAATTCCATAAGAACATCCGCGATTCTCTCCCCAAAGAGGTTGTCGACAGGATAAAAGCCTCCGGGCGCAGCAAACCCATTTCAGTGATACCAGCATTGTCCCAACCAAGAACTTTGAAAAACGCCACGAGAATGCAGGACGCAGCTGCTACTCTCTCCCGGAACAAACTCCTGAAACTAGTGGCCAATAGCTCAAAGGTTGAAGCCTCGGTTCAGCTGGATCACGATTACTGCAGCAGCATCCCTTCACCGGCCCCTGACAACTCCACCAAAACAATCCGAAAGGGACAGAACAATCGTCTAGGAATCCGTAGGAATCTCGTCAAGTCAAAGAGCTGGGGGGACAACAGCTCGAGGAAAGACAGTGGTCTCGAGTCTGGTGATGTGAGTGATGCTTCTGAAGAGCAGGGAGTTGTGCAGAGGGAGAGCAAGCCCAGGGAAGTGATTGGTCAGACGTTTAATCAGGATGGAGAGCCAAAACCCAAACCTCAAGATGAAACTGTCAGCTCCAACTCCTCAAGTGCATCAATTTCCGAGTCAATATCAAAATCTGCTCCAGTGTATGAGATGAAGATTCGATCAGCCCTGGCGACTAGCATTCTCCAGCTGAGGCAGGGGGTGCTGACGAAGACCAAGTCAGTCACTGGAGTACAGAAGACCAAGCAAATGGTGTCGGTACTGAAGAAGCCCCCGATGCCTGTCGTGAAGTGTAGTGAAGTGGCTAGTACTGAGAACTTGAGAGAGGAAAAAGTCGTTCAGATTCAGAACGCCCCAATGCTTGAAGAGGAGAAGAAACCTCCCAGGAGGAAACTTAATTTAGCCGAGTACAGGAGTAGAAGAGAGCAGACTAGGAGTGACAATAGCAGAACTTGTTCTCCAGTACAGCCCATGACTCTGGTATACATTCATCATGCTTCGACCACGACTGAGCCCCTTCAGGATGATCCTGAGAATCCTGTGTGGTCGGAGAGGGAGATTGTATCAGTGCTCAAGCCCAAGACTGAAGTGGAGGAGGATAAGGTGAAGGAAAAGCCTTCGATGTGTGAGAAAAGTGTGCAGACGTGGGAGGATGAAAAGGAAGAGGAGATCAGGGAGGTGGCCAAAGTCAATGACAGGAGGATAAGGAACTATCGACACAGGCGGACGTCCTCCAGCAGTTCCGAGAGCAGGAGCCCGTCGAGGAGCAGGAGTAGAAGCAGGAGTAGAGGCAGGAGGAGGAGTAGTAATCGGTCCAGGTCGAGCAGCAGCGATAGCAGCTGCAGGAGTAGAAGCAGATCCAGAAGTGGATCGAGATCACGCAGACGCAATAACAGGAGAAGGAGGATCAGTTACAGGCGAAGCTCTGTCAGCTCCACCAGCAGCTGGTCATCAAGATCTAGAAGCTCATACAGGTCACGCTCCAGGTCCTCCAGGTCCAGGAGCAGGTCATCTTCTTCCAGGTCTTCACGATACTCTGGATGCTCTAGGTGAGCTCCATGTTCTTTTACACTCTCTGTAGGGGGTTAAGTAGAAATTGAAAAGACTTGCATATTTTTGCACTGTGAAGAATATTTATTTATTACACAATTTCGAATTTTTCTAGAGAGAAGAATTTGCGTTTCATTTTCATTATGGCGAGAGTTATAATATTTGACAGAAATATATTTTTTTTTCGGTGTAATGAGATCATTTGGCAAGTAAACAAGAATAATTCGTTCAATTTACTTGTTGGAGGACTGAGAATCTGATTGCACGTGACTGAACATTCTTTTATTGACTTAGCAATTCAGGTTGAGAATCGAAAAAAAATAGATAGTTATTGTTGAGTAAATAGGACGTGATTGTAGGTCCTCCAGGTCCAATTTGGCCCGGAAATGGTCGAATCGTCGACGACGATCGTCAAGTCGGGGCAGCCATTATAATAGGGGAAAAAGACCCTCGAGCCGGTACAGGTCTCGCTTTCACAGGAGGTAAAATCTACCCAGAAAATTACAGATTCTGTATTAGAGTGTTTATTCCCATATCGATCTCGTGTGTGAAGACCACTTTCTTAGACATTTTGGTTTCATCTTGATTGAAGAGTTTCTTACTGTTTCGTAACTAACAAATTGACTGTTTTCTGCACTGAAGTCCAGATACTCCCCAGACTGTATTTTGTCATGGACAAAACGTTTAACGTGGATTTTGGTGAATTTATTAAATTATTCTTTAAATTATTATTTAATTTCGTGTTCGTGCGG
Source organism: Fopius arisanus (assembly GCF_000806365.1). Classification (NCBI taxonomy): domain Eukaryota; kingdom Metazoa; phylum Arthropoda; class Insecta; order Hymenoptera; family Braconidae; genus Fopius; species Fopius arisanus. Next base: position 596,924 of record NW_011887740.1, on the reverse strand, counting down.
GAGTCATTAGACAAGTAATGATTCTTTATTGATCTGATGTATTGATTTGTACTCCTCAGGTCTCCGTACAGGCGAGCCTACGACAATTGGTACAGCCACGAGAAAGAGCGACAAGTTGAGGAACGCCGGGTCATCTACGTCGGACGTCTCGAGGATGGTGTCACCAAACTCGAGCTCAGGAGACGTTTCGAGATCTTTGGACCAGTCTGCGATATCAGCTTGCATTTTCGTGAGCACGGGTAAATTTCCGGAAAGGAGTCACGGTCTCTCATTCTTTGTTTAATCTTTAAATTCAATTTGTTATGACGTTTTAGTGATAATTACGGATTTGTAACTTTTGCCTATAAAAACGACGCATACGAAGCCGTAGAGCATGGAAACGATGACATAACTCAGCCACGATATGATTTATGCTTCGGAGGACGACGAGCATTTTGTAAAGTCAAATATGCTGATTTAGGTAAATTATTTTCTTTATTGTTCTCTGGATTTTTTTTTGTGGGGACTGATAACGATTATAATCAATTGTGGAGTGATATTTTTTATTGAGGATCTCCCCAGATTTCTCAGGAAAATGTGCAGAAATTGAAAGCACTTCAGTGAAAAATTAAAAAATTAACGTATGACGATAAAAATTTATAAGTCACCGAATAAAGATAAAACCAAAAATGATATATTTATCATTTCTATTTTGTATGGATTGTTTTCGGTTTCAAATTATAAGGAGAAAACAAAATGGTCATTGACAGCTAATTTATTTGGAATTTGTTGACGATTAAAATGTGAAAATTGTGCAATTCTGACTTTTTACTTGATCATATAAAAATTCAATTGTGTGTGGTGGAAAAAATCTACAAACATAGGATTCTCTTTCCTCATGTACCATTAATACCATTGTACCATTAATTCATTGAATATGTAATATATAAATGAAAAAGTCAATAATATGATGATAATAATTGCAGATGGAATGGCAAGTAATTCATTTGCCACCGGAAGCAGAAGCATGAGCAACGATGGAGACAATACATTCGATCTATTGCTTAAGGAAGCCAAGGCAAAATTACGTAAACGAAAAGTTTGACATATGTATTCACTACTAGTTTACAATATATTTTATTTAATCACGTAGAATGAGCCTGCAAAATTATGATGGAGTGAATGAAGAATTTAGTCCACGAATTTATTGCGAAATCCAGAAGGGATAAGTCTAAAGACGATTGAATGACGTGTCGGGAGACATTTTTTGGAATAATTATCACACAGAAACGGGCTGAATCGTAAGTACTGCAGTAAACAAGTGGAGATTATACTCGTGAAAACCAGGACTGAAATTAGTAAATATTGCTCTTTCTTTCTAAAAATTTATACATTTTTTTCCGATACTGTCGATCTTCATAGTTTGCATATTGAATACAATATTTTTCTCCTCGATAGCAAGTTGACATCGTAGTATTGAGATTTTTGTAAACCGGAGAAGTTGTTTTTATTTAGAATCAAAAGTTTATGCTGAGGGTGGACGGTTATTGGGGTTGATAAATGTCTGAGACGTATCATGACGTCAACAATACTGCCACGGTGTCACCGTCAATTCAAGGATTTAATACAACCTAATGAGTTTCATGGTAATTAAACAATCCTTAATTCTCTATTTTTCAACGGAATTTTATAATTTATGGATGAGAAGGAGATAATTGCGAGAGGAATTTTGTGAGTCAAGTTATTCTAACATAGAGATGGTATTTTCCTCTATTTGTTTTTTTTTTTTTAATTTGCATGGAGATTTATCGTCGATTCCATTGATTATTGACAATGCTCGACAATTTGTACAAGTCAACATTAAGAAAATCCGATGTAATTTCATGATTGCAGAAAATGAATTACAGAAATTAAATATAACAGGGATTCATGAATATGTACATCGTCGGTAATATAACCAATTACCAATGTTTATTGTAATTTATGATAATAAATTGTTTATTGATAATCCAATAAATGAAGATCATTCGTAATATTAGTGATTTTTTTTTATATTTAGGGATATTTATGTACTTTAACCATTTGTTTTTGTTAATATTACAAAAACGAGAAATTTTTATTATTAAAAAAAAGTAATGAATCGATTTCATCAACAACTTTTAGCCAAAATAACCGGTTTTTTAAGTTTTTTGACGAATTGATCAGATTATTGCATAACTCAACAAGTTTCGTGAACATACAATAATTTTGAGCCACAAGATGTGGCTTCCTCCTTCCGCTCGTTCTACAGTCGGCTAAATTTCAATTAAACAAATAAAAAACAAAAAGCATTCATACCGCAGAAAATAAAATTCACCCCGTCGATTTGATGGACACCTCAGCATTATGTGTGGCGCCCTCCCTCTCTTGGGGTGCAGTACTATGATGCACTCAAATCCCCAGAACTGAGCTACTTTAGTCAATCCTCTTTGGCTCCGCCTCCAGCAATAAGTACCACGAGTACCAAACCACTATTACCACAATTACCACCAATACAGCTGACTTCAGTAAACTTCGGCTTTTGCTAGCGCTTGCTCACACCTACTCTGACACCTACACTTTTATCGCGAAAAAAGAAAAAAAAAGAAAAAAAAGAGAGAGAAATCACCCACATTATGAGACCACAGATTTGTAGGTGAGCAGTAGAAGTAGTGAAGTAGTGGAAGACAAGCACACAGTGGAGTTTATTAAATCAAGGATGTCACCGTGATGTCACGGATACATTGACGGAAGTTAACGGAGAATTAATCCGCTGTTTATCATCCATATTTGTGCATCATGAGGGACTCGGTGACGTTATAATCAACAAGCAATAATGCCAGGGTGAGTTGATGAATACAATCGAAGGATTGTCTCGAAAGCAGGGCATTCTGCTTATTTTCGTTTTTATTTTTGGTCGTAAACCTCAGGGGTATTGACTCAAGAGCGTTGAGACCAACGCAGAGAAGTTGCAAAGGTTATTGGAATATTGGGGACAGGGTTGGGGGTCAATTACAAGTTCAAACCTCATTGAGTGCTTATACTCCTTATTCAGATGTCGAACTGTGACAGAAAGGAGGGAAATCAGACTGCGATCGACTATGATCGCCAGTTCCAGGAGGATTTGGAACGTGCACAGGCCCTCAGCCTCGAGAGCCTGGCACTGGAGAAATTTAAAATGCAGAAACAACAGTTAGAATGCAACAGTTTTGTAAGGAGAGCTTTGGCAGCCAGTGATTACAGTTCCAGGAGTCATGGGGATGGAGACCTTGCATCGCAGACTGCTGACAGGTAAATTTCATTGGTTGATTGTTTTGTTATCGTCGGAGCTGCGTTGCACTTTTTCAGTCATTTCTACATCGTGGAAAAGCTCTTGAATAATAATGACAACTCAATTGTCTCAATGCTCCATTTTGTTCACAATTTTTCACTGATTGACAACAGAATTTGTGAGGTATAGTGGTTAAGACGTAAAGGGCGAGTGAATTTAATCTCTAGATGAGGTTTCGACGAATGCCTCGGAAACTCAAGGCGATGGACTCATTTTCCTTTTGATTTTTTTACTTTAAAAAAGAAATTTGATTGAAAAATCGGTGGATAAAATTATCACTGTTGGAATATTCGAGTACAGATCTTTCATTGTTCTACAACAGTCACTTGATCCCAACTTATGATATTCTGGGAAATAGCTTTGCTAAGGGAATAATTTACGATCGGTTGTACTCCGCATTGCCAGGGGTTTAATCCTAAACACATGTTAAAATTTTAACAAAGAACTGTGTCCCTTTTTGACGCATACAATTGTTTTTCTGCTTTTCATTTCCCTGAGAGAGTTTTCCTTTTGTCATAGCTTTTAGTCTCTGAACGGTCCTCCAGTTAAGACGCCCCTTTCTCGTCCTAATAAAGAATATTTTATAGTCTTCCATATATAGTGTTACATCTATATTCCCATACTCACAATTTACAGTTCAAATCTTCTTACGGAATTTTCTAAATTGAATTGCTGAACCAATTTTCATGACTTGGAATAATTAAGATGACGACTTGAAAAAAAATGTTCAGGTTTCTTCTAAATTCAATTTAATCAAAATGATTAAACAGTCAATTCTTAGACAGTTCCACAACTACATAAAGAATTCTACCACTTTACTTAATTATTCATGATGAATTATTCATACGTCGTTAGAGAGGTTGCATCATTCTTAAAAATCACTCGCTATTTTTCATATTCCTCGTTCCATAATCATTTCATTCAAGTTTAAAGGTAAATGGTAGATCGTATTAATTCAATATACAACGGAAAAAGACCACAGTTCTCGATAATTCCATCAATAATTAATTTCACAAAGTGAATCCTTCCTACAACGAGTGTTTACTGATTATCAATTGAAATTCACTCGAATTGATACAATGGTTTTCATTGAAATTTACACATTTATTTGATTTTTTCGATGCAGATTTTCACTGAGAAGTCGTCCGAGACCAGGGGGCAGTCAGCCAAAAAATGCTGCAATAATAGCTCCACCACCGCCAGTCCCCTGTCGCCGGAATTCAACAACAGCAGTGGCAGCATGTAGTGCAACAACAGATTTAATAAACTTCACGAGTCCAATAAAACATGATCCAAGCGTGGAGGAATACTGCAGCATTCCACCACCAGCACCACCTCCAAAGGCACCAATCGAACCACGATGGGACAATCATCCAGCTCTCATGAGGAGAACCTCGAGGGTAACGAGGAGTAATAGTTCAGCAGCTTCATATCAGACACGTGACTTACGTTATCACTCACCATCACCTGGACCACATCCATCAACAGCACCATGCACACCCGGTACACCGGGTATCAGTCCTGTCATGTCCAGAGCATGCGTCAATCCCCACGTACCTGATGTCATTCCTCAGGTATTGTTTTCCCCTTCCTCACCCATCGTTTCAGGCTTATCTAATATTTCTTAGTTTGTGTTAAGAATGTTTGTTCTATTCCAGCCTGCTTGGAATTTTTTTAATCTTTCCAACTGTTTTCTCACTCAGGTATTTTACTGTTGGGACTTTGGGGTTTATACTTTGCACTTTGTTTGTTCAAACTGAAATTGTGAAACTTGAGGTACCAGGGAATTATTTGAGAGACTCTCGTTTTTGCTGACTATTTTATTTCATTGATGGTTGAATATTGAAGATATTAAAACGATCACAAAATCGAAATACCAACACAATATATGTAAAAAATCATCAAGACCCGGAGACCAATTTAATATCTTTCTAGGAGGAATGTGAATTTAATACAATTTGGTCCCATAAGGCAATGTATTTTTTGATTATTTCTTTTTCACAAAAAGTTTCCACAACTAAAGATTAGATAAGATACCACAACGAGAGATAAAAAAAATCAATAATAAATGATTAGCGAATGGGTCCTGCAATCGATTTATACATGGAAAAAGATTTTAGTGAATCGCGGAATTTTTAGCAATTACCCGCCAACTGATTGGATGGATCCTCTTGCTAGTAATAAATAAATGAATAAATTGATAAGAAATTTCTTCGAGTAAATATAAAAATACTATTTTTCAGATTCCCCCCCTGCCAATGAACTACCGTCCAACGCCTCCGCCCCCGAAGTTCGCAATAGACGAGGGTCAACTAAGTGTCCTCAAGGTTATTGAGAAGAAGCCGAACAACAATCTGATCGACTTGACGGCCTTCGAAACAGTTGAGGAGCGTTCAAACGTCCGAGTGAGTGTTCTGGAGGCGTTCGACCCTCTACTCGTAAAGACTGAAGACTCCTTGAGCAATCATCCCCCACAACCAAAAGAAGAAGCGAGCAGTCAGATAGAGGGTTCTGTCTACGATCCCTTTGATCCCTTCGACTACATGTACAGCACAAATGAGAGTGTCAGCTCGGATCCAGTGTATGTCGCCGTCGAGAGGACGGCCAAGTCCCCGGGGGCATCTCCTGCAGCTCCTCCACTGCCCCCGAGGAATTCCTCGGCCTGGAATACTATTGAGCGTCGTCGAACGTCTCTAGATCGTCGCCAAAAACGTCAAACACGTCTGTACGAGAATGTCCAGGTCAGGATTGAACGATTTTTTTGCAATATTCTCTCATTTCTCATTTATTGTATTTCATTTGCAAGTTCTCTGCAATTAATAATGAATTTTACAGTATTCATGTTGATTAAATGATCATTTTGTTTTGGTATTTGGTGTTTAGGTGGTGAAAACGAGGGCGTCCCTCCATGACTGCGACCTGAAAGCATTCCACCAGATGATCAAGTCAGTGAGGAGTGAATTCCTGTTCAATGACCCGAGCACGAACATGGGGTACGTGACGAGTCCAATGATGGAGAACCTGTATCCTGAAGGGACCTCCATAAAACTAGTCGTTCACCCTCAACTACCGGACAGTACTGACTCCCTGCCCTCGATTTCTTTCACTTGTGACGTGACCTGTAGCGTCGAGCACGTAATCTTCAATGTGGCGTGCTCCCTGGAGGACGAGGATACAGTGATCGCCGAGAAGTATTGCCTGAGGGTGTGGGGTCTGGCTGAGTACTTGGCCCCTAATACCACATTGGCTAATTACGAGTACATTCACCAGTGCATCAAACTGGAGAAGGACATCGAGCTCGCCATTATGACGAGGGGACAGATGAAAAAGTCGATAGCGCGAACCCTTCAGGATGATAATAGAGAGCAGTGTATCGAGTTGGAGGAGATTCTACCAAACGAGCCAAACGAGCCAATATCTTATGACAGTCTGGTGATTCTCTTGGAGACAGTGGAGAAGGAGATGGAGAGGGTAGAGACTGCTGCCCTGCAGCTAGCCACTTCCAACCACAGCTCGAGTCTCCTCCCCCAGCTTCAACCCAGAGGTGTAATTCAGGCAGTCAAGGCAGTCTGTACCCTCATGGGAAATATTGAGACTTGTGAGATAACTGAGGCAGTCGATAACTTTACAAACGCTTGTTGTCAATTTCTTCCACAAGTTCACACTGCTCACATCGAGTGCAAAAAACCAGAAGTCCTCCACGAAGATGGGGACTACTCAGTCGTCACCTTGAGGACGAAATTCCCGGAAGTTCTCGCTTCTCACTGCCACAAAATCAGAGACGCTGTCCAGGACCTAGTGGAAACATACTGTCATGCCTTCAGGGTGGACTTTCAGTTGAGCACTCGAGGAGAATTTCCAACCAATACTGTTGTCTCCTCAGAAGTTCTCGACACGGTTCTTGTTCGAGTTGGAGCTCTGCACAGGCTCCCTAGTACGTGGAAGCATGACGATTACATTGTGGCAGCTCAGCTGTTCCATGGAACGAGACCTGTGGGCAATCCTGTCTTGTCAGAGCCTATGATAGTCACTAATAACTTTTACTCTAGAATTTTATTCAACACCTGGTTGGAGTTCAGGGGAATCAGTGTGTGCCAGGTACCGAGGGAGGCTAGGCTGGTGCTTGTGATCTATGGGAGGACTGTCCAACCAACTGAGCATGAGTCAAACTCCAATGGCAGCTCGATGCAGAAGGAGGAGCTCGGCTGGGGTGCCATCCAGTTTTTCGATTACGATGGAGTGATGAGTCAAGGAAGTTATTTCTTATCGCTGTGGCCTGCTGTCGCTGACAAACGTCTCGGGCCCGCACCAGCTCCTGGTATCCATCCCTACGGTGAAACCAACCCCATAATTGGCCTGGAATTGCCTGATTATGGAGGCAAGGTCCTCTTTCCTACTGAACTTCGTGACCACGATGTTGAATCCTTGGACATCAACTCGTTGGATCAGAATACCAAGGAGCTTCTCATCGATATCACCCAACAGGACACCTTCTCCAGGCCACCGATAGACGAGAGGGAGATCCTGTGGGAAAAACGTCACTATCTCCACGACATACCAGAGGCTCTCCCCAAAGTCCTTCTTGCTGCCCACAGCTGGGACTGGGCTTGTCTCCCTGATCTCCACGCATCTTTGAGGACCTGGAGTCCTCTACCCCCTGTTCAAGCCCTCCAGCTTCTTCTCCCTTGTTTTCCTGATATTAATGTCAGAGAAATGGCTGTGGGGTGGATAAAGGAGCTCAGCAACGACGAACTCGTTGACTATCTGCCCCAGCTACTACAGGCCCTCAAGCACGAGACGTATGAGGCTTCTCCACTCGCCAGGTTCCTTCTGGAAAGGGCCTTGCTCTCTCCCAGGGTCGCTCATCATATTTACTGGTTGCTCAATCAGGCTCTGCCAGGACAGAGCCCCCAGAACTCGGAGAGCTCTCCTGAGGATGACAAGACCGTTGGATCCATGAGGTACCAGAGACGACTACAGCTGATGCTGAGGGCACTACTAGCTGTTATCGGTGAGGGCCTCAGGAATAGCTTTCTCAGTCAGCAGTGTCTTGTTAAGAACTTGAATGAAGTTGCTGAGAACATAAAGGTTACCAAGGAGTCCCTGAGGATGGATGCTCTCAAGGTGGACCTTCAGAATATCGACTGTCAGCTGACTGAAGACGAGGGCGTCTGTCTTCCACTATCGCCCAGCAGACTTGCCTTCGGAATCAACGTTCAAACCTGCTCGTATTTTCCCTCGTTCACACTCCCACTTAAGATCAATTTTGTGGGCTGCGATGGCGTTCCCAGTCCTGCTATTTTCAAGGTCGGCGACGACCTCCAGCAGGACATGCTGACTCTGCAGATGGTCAGGATTATGGATAAACTATGGCTTAAGGAAGGACTCGATCTAAAAATGGTGACTTTTGCTTGTGTACCCACTGGCAGCAAGAGGGGCATTATTGAGATGGTCACAAATGCAGAAACGCTTAGGAAGATTCAGGTGGAGTTTGGCCTCACTGGCTCCTTCAAGGATAGACCCATTGCTGAGTGGCTCGCTAAGCACAATCCATCTGAGTTGGAGTACGAGAGGGCTGTGGAAAATTTTACAGCCTCTTGCGCTGGCTACAGTGTGGCCACTTATATTCTTGGCATTTGTGACAGGCATAATGATAATATCATGCTCAAGACATCTGGACATCTCTTTCATATTGACTTTGGAAAATTTTTGGGTGATGCCCAGATGTTTGGCAATTTTAAAAGGTCAGTTTCTATTTATTTTTATTGTAAAAATTTCGATGATTTATTAATCAATTATTTGAAGAAGATTTACAGGCGAATTTTACTTATTGATTATTTACTGGCATTTCAGGGATCGTACCCCGTTTGTGCTTACCTCAGACATGGCGTACGTGATAAATAGCGGGGACAAACCATCAGCAAAATTCCACAATTTCGTTGACCTCTGCTGCCAGGCCTTCAACATCGTTCGAAAGCATGGCAACCTGATCCTCCACCTGTTCGGCTTGGTAAATAAAATAATTTTTGTCATATTTAGTCAACCTAATGCGAAAAATGTCATACTTTAATTCGAACAAATCGCAAGCATTCCCACGACAGCATAAAATATTCTCTTCTTCCTCTCAATATCGCTTCCCAGGAAAAAATCAATCGTCAGTTACCCGTGGCTTTCCAACAATTCATGAAGATCAATCAAACTCCAATGGAATTCTTTCCTTATCCTCATTGACAATTTAATTGTAGAATTCCCAGTATATTTCATCTTCTGTCTCATTTGATCAGTAATTTAATGAATCTATAATGAGATTTATTACGTTATCCTCATCGAGTGAAAAATGTTTTCCTTATTTATCACTCTGAGATATTATGAGCTACGAGACCACAACGGAAGAAACATCCTGTCGTGTTATCAGAAAGTAGACCGCTATCATCGTCCTCTCAGGGGCCCAGTGCGATGGGAGTTTCTAGTTAATTAGTTTCACTATCTTGAGCTCTGGCACTGCGGTGATATGTAATGAAATTTGTTACAACTAGAAGCGACTGATGAAAGAAATAGCCTTCTCGTAATTCCAAATATAACGTTGTGTCGACATAATTCGAGTGAATACTCCAGATAAAGTGAACGCAATGGAGAATTTGTTGAGGGAAAAGATGAATGAAAATTCCCATGGGAATGATATCCGTGTTGCGAGAAAATTGAGCGATATTGAGATGAAGGAGACGGTGAATAGACTCAGGATGAATGAGTACACAAATACTCCACAGATGACCTCTTCGGGAATTTCTGGTGTCACCATGGATGCGGTCAGCTACGTGCAGAAGGCTTTGCTACCTGGACAAACGAATCCTGAAGCTGCAGCCACCTTCGCCAGGATGATCGAGAGCTCCCTCAAAAGTTGGTTCACTCAGTTCAATTTCTTCCTTCATAATCTCGCGCAGCTGAGGTTCACTGGAGATCAGAGCGACGGTGAACTCCTCTCATTTGTCCCGAGAACGTACACGTAAGTCTGTTAATAATATTTTCAACGGTTTCTTGATGAAACATTTACCGATATTTTCTCATTTCCAATTTTTTAAATACACATTTCTGAGAAATGGTTGATGAAATTGATGAGGAAAAAATACAATTTTAAAATTTCATTATTCATTAATGTCCCACAAAGTTTTATCACTGTGGAAGACATTTTCTATCTTCTCAGTAAACTTTTTGCAAAAATTCACAAAACTTTGGAAAAATTTCGAAAGGTAAACGCAAGATTAGAAAAATTTATGAGTCATTGAATAATGACGAAAACGGTATAGTTTAAAATTAAAACGGTGTATTTTTTAACATTAATTTAATCGAGGGTTTCCAGAAATGTATAAAGAATAAAAAATGAGAAGATATCGGCGATAACTCCTTAATGTTTCGCCAGTGCAATATATTATTATAATTCATTAGGACAGAAAAAAAAAATTACACCTAGATTCGCGTTTTTCTGTAGATCTTATTCTCTTCTACAAAAAATATAATTGAGAATATTCACCAGCTTCAATAGATTCGAGATATAATATAATAAAAGAGAGTGTGGAAGCAGTTGAATTGAACTCATTCAACTTGAAATTATTTTGGTTGAGCTTTGATTGTTTACGAGTTGAATTTCACTCTGTGTTTCATCTTTCGTCAACAGAATGCAACAGGAAGGACAGTTGACCAGTGTCCAAGTCCATGGATATCAAAAGAGATATGATCCAGAGAAATATTACATGTATATACTGCGTATTCAGAGAAAAGGACAGGCTGACCCCACGTACCTCTTCAGGTCGTACAAGGAGTTCTGCGAATTCTATCAGAAGCTCTGCATTCATTTTCCCCTCGCCAAAGTAGCAAGGTAATTAGTTTTATTGTTATAAGGAGATTACACCGACTTTTCCACTCATTCGAGTCGTTCGATTTATTTTAATTTAGTAAACTCGGTTTTTGCATGTGTAGAGAGGAGACTACACACTGAGAAATAAATTTTTGTATTTCCTCCCAGAATCAACAATTCTTGGAATCCTAAATGTTTCACTTCACACTATTCAAAAAATTACTGAATCGTCTGCAAAATCAGACTTCCAGCAAGAAAAAATGTACGCGCCTTCAAGATTTCTTGTAAATTCAAGAAAAATCCTGATTTCCCACAATTTCTATGAAATTTCATAGAATAGTTCAATTGTAATTTACCCTTTCCACCGATAAAAAAAAACAGAATTTTCACTGAAACTGGCACTTGGTTGACATTTCAAGGTGAAAAACCGGAGTCCTCAGTAGTTAATTATGACTACTGACAAGTTTTCGATGAATATCTCAGAATCTAGAAAAGGTATTAAAATTTTTATTATAACCTTTTTTATGGAACTAATTGAGTGCTACAACAAATGTTATGACAAAAATTCCGCTATCGTCCTTAGATTCACAGGTATTGCTCAAAAACTCAACTGAGAGATAAGTTAACTTATTTCCCTTTACCACTTCTTCACAGAATTTATTAACAATATGGCAAAAATCCAGTAGAATAGTATTAAATAACAAATTCCCTGGCCCCAGAACTGCCATTCTTCCTCGGAGCATCACCAGGTTTTGGTGCTGCTTTCTTCTTTCTGACAGCTTTCTTCGTCGTGTCCTCTATCTGCTTTTCCCTCAAGATTTCCACCGATGCTCTCGGCAATTTGAAACCACCCACACCTTCCTCGCTGGATGCACTACTTCGTCTATATTCCGATGATTGCAATGCTGTGGGATTTTGGGATTGTACGGGGACTTGAGGCGGTGCCACAGGCACAGCAACTGGTCTGGGTTTTTGTACAAGCGTCGGAGGAGGTGGCCAAATGGCGCCATCGAAATTCGATACTGACCGATAGAAACCTGGAACACCCGGGGAATTGTGAGTCGTCGGCTTGTCCAGGGCGATTCGAGCACGAAACCATTTCAGTCCCATTTTTTTACTGAAAAGAAAGAACGAAAAATCTTTTTTACGAGTGGAATTCGCTGTCAAATATCATGAGACCATTATTGCTGATTTCATGTGATTACAAATGATTTCACATCATTTCAGGACTGATTTCATATAATTTTAATTGAGTAACCCAGTGATTTCGTCAATGAATAACCCCTCGCTTCGTTAATTTTATTCAGTGCTCATTCAAAAAAGAATCCAATTATTATTATCATCACTCTCTCGTCTGTTAGATTGTAGAACGAAATTATATTTAATATTAAGGGATGATACTGACACTATTTTTAATATAAAAAGAGAGAATCGGTTGATCTATACCTGACAGGAGTACGATTCGATGTGGTGCGATATGAAAGCAGGGAATAATTCCATTTATCTAATTCTTTATCATAAAACTCCTTGACACAATGAATTGATACACTGACATCTCCAGGATGACTCACTCATACGCACTTGTGCTATCGTAAATTTTATAGAGTTGGCTATCTCGCAGGTTTAGATCAGCTCGAGATTACGATGAGACGTTGGTCTCTAGGCACAATTTTTCCACGTCGATTACTCATTCAACCTAATCCTAAATCACGATCTCGAGTTTTGGTCAATGTTCTTGATGTTTGTTTGGAATTTTCAGTTTACCGAGTGGCATGAGTGTGGGCCGATCGAATATCAAACAAGTTGCTGACAAGAGGCGAGCTGATATCGAAAAATTTCTGCTCAGTCTTTTCAAAATGGCACCTGAGATATCTCAGAGCGACCTTGTATACACTTTCTTCCATCCACTTCTGCGGGATCAACAAAATGCTGACATTCATCTACGAAAAGTTAAAGGTATTCACTTATTTCAATTTCTAATTCTTCGTGCACTTAGTGACACGTACACTTGTGGCTTTGTCGGATTATCTGGAAATATTTATAAATCTGAGAGGGATAGTCATGTTTATTGTCAAGATTTCCTTTGTGAAGGGGAATGAGAGCTGAGACGGGGTTCTCACTCGAATTTTCTATCTCTCTTAGGTTTTTAAATGTGTCGAGAATTCGAAAATTAGCTAAATCAACTTTTCACCCTTTACCTCTTCTAATTATGCATGAATTTCCCATGTCCATGTCCAATGTTCATAAAAAAATTATTCTCTTTTTGCATACAGTATCAGGTTTTTACGATTTGTATCCATATAGTGCCTTGTACTTACGGTTAATCTATTAAATACAATCTCAAGTTTTTTTTGAGTCTTTTGACAATTTGGTAATCGGATTGCCCCGAAAAAACTGACTCCCAAAATGTTATGATGGTGCAATCATTTTCCTGAGTTTTTTCTAAGCTCATCAAAAAGTTTTTTCTAAGCTCATAAAAAATTCATAGAACTGAATGTTTATGGATTTTTTTTCATTTTTCAGTGGGAAACTGGTGGGCAGAGAGAAAAATCCTAGAGAACGTGCAGTGTGGTCAAATAAAAATATCTCTTCACTATACTCGTGGGACTTTATCAGTGATGATCCACCATGCCCGAGGTTTGCCAAAGGTTGCCAACGCTCAAGAGCCCAACACCTACGTCAAAGTTTACCTCAAACCTGACCCTACGAAGGCAACCAAAAGGAAAACCAAAGTCGTCAAGAAGAACTGCCATCCATCGTTCATGGAAATGGTGAGACTTCTTCCTCCTGCGCGAATTGTTTTCCTCCATGAATGATTTTCCTCATTATTTTCCTCGTTTTCAGTTGGAGTACAGAATGCCTCTGGAGGTGATCCAGGATCGGGCCCTGGAAGCGACAATTTGGAACCACGACACACTCCAGGAGAATGAATTCCTCGGGGGAATTCACCTCCCCTTGTCACACCTCGATTTAACTAGAGAAACCATCGAGTGGTTTCCCCTAGGGAGCCTCAGATGAATACACTGAGAAAAAAATTACTTTTTCCAAAAAAGATTTATTGAAACAAGAAAATTTCCCCCTGTTAATATTTAAGGATGTTCGACACTGAAATGGAGTACATCCAGACAAATATTTGGGGAGACGAAAAATTGAAATCGGTTGGATAGTTTTCGAGATATTGCAACGAACGGTTCAGAATCAAATGGCAATTTATGAAAAATGGCTGGACCGATCAAGCAGAATTTTGGCACAGGCTAAGTCCTCAGTAATGCCTAGAATTTGCCGAAATTTCAGGTTCATCGAAAAAATACTAGCTATTTATTTCTTCAATTGGGTAAAAGAGTGGGCGAAGTTGACCATGCGCACACACACATGGTGTTTCAAATTTTGTATTTTTACGTTTCTAATAATTTTACATAATTTCCAAGAAAAATTAGGAAACTCGAAGATCGGATTACAAAGCTTCCGTTTGGAAGCAAGAAAGAGAACTTTGGGGGAAAGAGTGTAGAACATCCTTGAAATTATCAACTAAACATTGTATTGTCCATGAGAGAACGAAATGATTGGTCAAGACAGAATGAAAAATTTTCGAGTAAAATTACCCTTTATTCCTGGACATTTCCCTCCGCACACGTTCCACGTTTTTTTCACTGAGATTATTTCTTAACGAATTACCTAATTAAGCAATTAATCGGAAGATTAATTACTCAATTAGTTAACCGATTAATTGATTAATTATCCGAAATATTTGAATCCTTTCCGTGAAAAGTATTTTTTTTTCTCAGTGTAGATTAATTGGCGTCTAAACGCACAAATTGAAGATGCTTTCACAAACTAGAAGTCTTGGAGAAATTTTGATGGATTTTAATTAATGAATTTTTATGTAATCACTTGGGTCCAGTGATTGTTTTTTTTTCTTTGTGACTCTAAGATGATCGATAATGAATCTAGAAATTGTGAACCAAAGTAAGGACCTAACTCTAGCTCTACAAGCGAAAGATTTTAACGATATTTACACGAATGTAGTTTGCTCTAATCATTGATTTAGTTTCTATTTTTTATGAGATTTTCACGCACTTGAAAGTTTTTAGATCCAATTCGATATGTACGGTATTCAAGATGAATGCGATTTTTGTATACGGTGTCAGGTTATTTCCTCCCTATTCGAGTATTTTTCGTTGATGTACTGTCCCGAACGAAGTGAAATTGTGATAAATATTTATACACGTTGTTACCACTTTAATCATGGTAATTTTTAACTATTGTAAATAAACTTGCATCTTTTTGCGTGGCTCTATGTTATAGCAATATTAATATTCCAAGGCAATAAGATGTTACGATGAAATTATATTTTCTTTTTCACTTTCTATAATTAAATAGAGAAATACCAAACGATATGATGTTTTTTTAAAGAACTTTAATCCCGAGATTCCCACAATTTCCGGTGATGTTTCCTAGAATTTTTCATAAATATTAGCAATTAGGAAAGTTAACGGATTTTTTGGAAATAACTTACCGTTCAAATGCATAAATAATAAAATAAAATATAAAATTGTTCAGGTCTCATGATAAATTTGAAAATTCAAATCAAAAACATGAATTTCAATTCCAAAAAAACAGTCACCCAAATAATTTGATCTCAAATTAAAATTCAGGATATTGAAGTTTTTAATAATTATTTATAAAAAAAGGAATGGCAATGAAAAAAAAACGAATAACTTGAAGTTATCGAAAAACTAAAGTCAATGTCAAATTCTTGTCACTTGTTCTATTTTTAGTAAAAATTGGCAAAATTTTATTTAAATTCGCTACCGAAAGAAAATTGACATCTGTAGAAAACCTGCGAAATCTGAATCATTCGACAGAAAATCGTCGTTATTCCCCCAGAAGACACGTAAGATCGATTCACAAGTCCGCCGACATTGGGCCAATATTGCTCGACAAATAGCTGGCAGAGGTAAAAAAAAACTCTTCGTCACTTGTCTCGGGTTCTGTAATCAATTTTCACTACATTGTAACAAGTACACACGCAGCCTACGACTTAAACACATTTATAATCTCTATCTTTCGAAAAAGTAACGAGTACCGCGCGCAACATTGTGGACTTTGGCACAGTTAAAACGCAGTCTCTCCGCGATCTTCTTCAGAGGTCAGAGCAGTAGTCCTCTAGATACCGTTGCATCAACACCAGGAGAAGTAAGGATGAGTGCAATAATTTCGATAGTCGACGGTGGATTTTCGACGCAATTATCGAGGCACGTGGGTGATAAGATAGACGGAGATCCCCTGTGGACAGCGCGTTTTCTGGCGACCCACCCTGAGGCTGTGCTGGCAACACACCTCGATTTCCTCAGGGCGGGTTCAGATATTATCTTGACGAATACTTATCAGGCCTCGGTGGAGGGGTACGCGGAGCATCTTGGAATGACAGAATCAGAGAGTCTGCATTTGATCCACAAGGCAGTGGAGCTTGCGGATGAGGCAGTAAGGATTTACATGGAAGAAAGAGGTACGATGGATTCCACGGGATCAAAGGATTGGCGACCCTTGATAGCAGGTTCCTGTGGTCCTTACGGTGCATCACTGCACGACGGTTCAGAGTACACGGGATCATATGCGTCGACGGTGACGAAGAGTTTCCTGAGGGAGTGGCACAGACCCAGGATCGAGGCCCTCATCAACAGTGGAGTTGATCTACTCGCCCTGGAGACGATTCCCTGCGCTATTGAGGCCGAGGCCCTTGTCGAACTCCTCAAAGAGTATCCCAGCACCAAAGCCTGGATGAGCTTCTCCTGTCGCACTGATGGAAAAAGGATTGTTGACGGGAGTGACTTCCGGAGGACCGCCATCGCTTCCTACAGGAGCGCAATTCCCGGCCAACTCGTCGCTGTCGGCATCAACTGCATCGCCCCAAGGCTCGCCGCTTCTTTCTTCCAAGGCATCAATCAGGGCGAACAGTCTGTACCACTTGTTCTTTATCCTAACAGCGGTGAGACCTACACTGTCGCCGAAGGCTGGAGAAAATACGGCAATGAGCCCCAGCTCGAGAACTTCATTCAGGAGTGGCTCGATCTCGGCGTCAGATACGTCGGCGGATGCTGCAGAACATACGCCAAAGATGTCACCAAGATAAAAGCCGAAGTCGAGGAGTGGCTCGAGAAGAAGAAGAGGGATCCTCAGTGTTGTTGATGATCATAAAAAGATTGCACTCCATTTTTAGTTGTTTTCTAGATTTAATTTTATGTGAATCGGGTAAATAGGATAAGTGCTGGCTTAACTTGAATTATCTGTAAACATCCTTGAAATAACATGAGATACAGAAATTTTTATAAATATTCTCATTGATATCTCATATCGGCGATATGCCAAATATGCAAAATCTGGGGATTTTTGAAAGACGATTTTTTATTCAGCAGCGAAGTGGTAAACTAGGATAAGTGCATTTTCTCAATATTTACAATATTAAAAAATGTTTAACTACGAGATCAATTGCGTGATTTACAACAGAAATAACGGATATTGTGATTGAGATTGGAAATTATGGGAATATTACCTAAATTACGAGTTTTTTCCTGCATTTTACGATTTGCTAATCTCGTAATAGATGATCTCAATGTGGTAAGTTTCTAGATTGAGATCATAAATTACGATTTTGAAGAGGTAATTTACGGGATTCCGGAATTACGAAATTACGAAATTACGAAATTAAAAAATTACAAAATTACGAAATTAAAAAATTACGAAATTACATAAATAATGTAATTTATGCTTTAAAAATAATAAACTCCAACGTATGAAGCCATAAATGACAAGAATTTTCAAGTTTTACATTTAAAAAAATTGTCACATGACTTCGTCTATTGACATTATCTCGGAATCAAGAGAGATATCGCATTTTTGCTCATGACCTTGTTTGTAAGTCTTATTAGTCTTATTGCGCTCTATAAAAAAGATATTTACAAAGATTTTAATATCTTTTGAGATATTTTTTGATTTTGAGATATCAGAATTTTTGTAGACATCTTTTGTGTACAGCGAAATGAGATAACGTAAGAGAAATTGTAATATTTCCCTAGCCGTAGATTTTCGACATTTTTTATAACTATCTTAGAATATTAATAGAAAAAATACCTCCAAAAACGATTATCTGGTCGTTGTAAATAACAAAATGGCAAGGCGTGATAAAATGGATTTATTATTCCATTCATCATCAGGTTTCCCTCCAGACTTTCGATTTAGACAATAAACAGACGACTTTTTCGATAGCTTATTATATCTCCTACTGACATCGATTTAATAATCAACGTTTAATAATATTAAAATCCGACTATTCGCTTTACCACTTCACCACTACCTTCCAAAATTTGGAATTCTAATTTCCAATATCTAGTTCTTTTGTGAATGATGAATTGACTAAAAAAGGTAATAATATTTTATAGATAAAATAGTGTAGAAAAACGAGATTCTACTCAATTTATCTATGCAATAGTCTTTTGCATTTGCTAATTTAGAATTTACTTGAAAAACAATTTAAAAAAAGCTGCGGCTCGCGAACAAAAGAGCCATAAATTTAGTGAAATAATATAAAAAAACTTCTTAATACAAAAAGGGGGATAGTTCCTAAAATAAGTCCTTAATTAATAAAAAATTAGATTCGACATATCTCACTTCACTAATTACTGAAATGTAAAAAAAAGTCTGACATCCGCTTCGAGTCCGGATAATGTTTCCTTACCAATCACCATTGAAGCCGTTGATATAATCCTCCAGGAGAGGGCGCATTCATCCTGACCAATCAGCATGTGTTATCTGTTTTCGTTTGTTCACCATCGATGTACGTCTTAACCGTTTTAACAGTCTCCACATTAATAACGAGAAATTGCATCATCTAGACCAATTACCCTACAATCAGAATAAAAAAGCAACGATGACAAAGGTCACGGTGTTAGACGGCAGTTTTTCAACACAAGTGTCTCAACATGTTGGAAAGAGTGCAGACGGGGATCCTCTGTGGACGGCGCGTTTCCTGGCAACCTACCCAGACGCTGTTGTATCAGCTCACCTCGATTTTTTACGAGCTGGTAGCGATATTATAGAGACTAATACCTATCAAGCCTCGGTGGAGGGCTTCAGCAAGTACCTCGGGATGAGTGAGACTGACAGTCTGGAGCTCATCCGGAAGGCTGTCGACCTCGCCACTCAGGCCGTCAACATGTACAAAGAAGAAATCGGGAGCAACGAGGAAGCTGTTAACAGGTGTTTTCATTTTTCTCTTCCTTCAACTCGGTCGACAAGTGGATCAAACGGATCTGTTGACTTGGAAATGGTTGAGACTCTTCTAGCCAAAAATCGTTTTTTTAATTTTTCTTGCAAATTGTTGATGGAAAAACGTTTGTTGACGTGAAAAAATAGTAATTTTTGCGTTTTGTCATTGTTAATGGCTCATAAAATTTCATGGTGCTGCCATAATTTTTATGAGTTTTTTGTACAGTTTGTGATTCTTTTTGGAAATTTGGAGGTCTTAAAGGAAGAGCTTTGTAAGTCATTAAATAGTGACAAAGGGCAGAAAGTTTATATTTTTTCACTCTTCTCTTTTCACTCCCATCGTGAGTTTGTCAAGAAAATTATCAGGCTTTTTCAAACAAATTATTGATCGCATTGACCTAAAATAATATCCGGTTTCCGCATTTTATCATTATCTAATGATTCCCAGATTATCATGACTCTAATAATTTGTTCTGCGTTTTTTCTGAATTCTTCAAAAACTCATAAAACTTTGGAGAAAAGACAGGAAAATGATTGCTCACTAATGAAAATTTATGACTCATTAGGTACTCGAATATCAATTAATTGCCTAATCACAATTTGTCTGATTTTAATTACTGATAAAGTCAATAATCCAGTTTAAGATTATTTGAATTCATCAGTTGTGTAATCAATTCATCGTCAGACATAATTGTTAACTATTTATATTATTAATGAATTCCAATCAAATTTCGAAGGTGCAGATAATCAATAGTACACCAACGTATTTCATTGAATTCGAATGCATATTTTCTGAAGATTAATGTGTTTCCCTAAAAAATAATGTTAATGAATTAATATTAAGGACGTGTGTATAATTATTTACTGTAATTATCAGATATCCATTAATTGCGGGATCGTGTGGACCATACGGGGCGAGTCTCCACGACGCGAGTGAATACACGGGTTCCTACGGGAAATGCGTGTCCAAGGAGTTGCTGAAGGAGTGGCACAGGCCGAGAATCCAGACTCTGATCAGAGCAGGGGTCGATCTCCTGGCCATCGAGACAATCCCCTGCGCCGAGGAGGCAGAGGTACTTGTCGAACTCCTCAAAGAGTTTCCAGATACAAAGGCCTGGCTATCGTTCTCCTCCTCGAACGATGGGAAGACCCTTGTCGATGGCTCCGATTTCAAGGAAGTGGCCCTCAACTGCTGGAGAAGGTCCAGACCCGGGCAGCTTGTCGCCGTGGGGATCAATTGTGTCGCTCCTCATTGTGTTAATGAATACCTTGAGGCCCTCAGGGCAACTCCCGAGGGCAAGCTCGTGCCTTTGATTGTTTACCCCAACAGCGGAGAGGTTTACGTGCCTGAGGAAGGCTGGAAGGGCGAAGCCAGGCTTGAGATTGAGAAATATATTCATCAGTGGCTTGATCGGGGTGTGCAGTACATTGGGGGGTGCTGTAGGGTCAGTGCCCTTGAGATTGCCAAGATCAGGGCCCAGGTCGAAAGCTGGCGCTCGCAGGAGAGGGAAACTTCACTTTGATTTTGGTTATTTGAGGGAATATTTGGGGTTTTTTTTCCTACATTTTTCAGGCCTCGGTGCGCACTGAAAAAATGTTTTTTTTCAAATTAATGTACTGGCTAGATTATCCCCAAATTTCAAAAACAAATATTTGTATCTTTTGGCGTGTGCCTGATAAATTTATTTAGCAAAAGCACTTTTTCGCTCAGAATCGATATTAAGGAAGTATTTCGAAAAGATCAGAATAATTATGTTGAGGAGTGGTAAACTAGGATAAGTGCATTTTTTTCGAGGCTAGTTTTTACCGAATAACTCGGACGTGAAGGGAGATAGCGATATTTTTGATAATGCATTTTTTGTAGAGAAAGGTGATCGCTATAAAAAAGTTAATTATCCAAATATCGATATTTCTGTTCAGTCCTGCTATATTTAGAAAAAACTCATCTCGAGAAAATGTGCACTTATCTTGCTTTACGACTTGGCTACTGAATTTGAGATTATCATTGAGGCCTGGGTGAATTATCTCAAAGACAAAGTTTTAGTTATCTAATTACTGCGCCAATCAATTATTTTTTTTCTGAAATGGTTATCTATTTTCCTGAAAAAAAAAACAATTAATTATCGGAGAAATTAGAAAAGTGAATTTCGGAGTAAATTATCTTTACGAGATATTCCATCGGAGCCTTAACCCGACTCCAAATAATAGCCTTTTGATAAAAAAGACTAGTGCCTATTTTACCGTATTATTTTCTACTCTGCTCGTTGACAAGATAATAATTTTTATTGCTGTAGGTTAGTGGAGTTAAATATTAATTACAAAGAAATGGAACGGCGATATCAATCAGTTTATATCATCTTTAACGTAATACAGTATTTCACTTCCAATCTCGCAGGAGGAATCTCCTACTTTCAGGGTGACAACGTTGGTGTCAGTATTTATGGAGAATACTGCGTTTGAGGGGATTTCAACCGTTCCTTTCAAGATGTCTTGGCTTGAGGGTATTGTCCTCGGTCCGAGAATTGGATCCTCGAAACGGTAAAGGAATATTGAGGATGAATCTGAAAGAAAAATTTTTATTCATCAGATATTCTTAATAAATGACTGAAGTAATTCAACTGATTTATCACGTTATCAATTAACAAGTAATATTTTTTTTAGATTCTGAGAAAAGTAGATTTAATTTTTAAAAAACATTTGTTATATCATTACATGATCATGAAGAATGGAATTAAAAAATTTATGGCATTAATCAATCGGCCACTGGTTCTGAAGAGAAAATTCAAATAAAAAACTCTTGATTACTTCTTTGAAATTGTTATTACAAATTTCGTTAAAAATTAATTTATAATTAATTAATTCACCTTTGAGTTGCCGGTTATCCTTGACGATTTTCCTAGCAATATCAGCTCCAGTGGTTCCTTCTGAAATTTTCACAAGCATACTGAACAATCCACTGCACTTCTGGGGATTGACAGCAGTGACAACGATCCCTGAAGTGCTGTCAAAACTGATGTATGGTGCTCCAGGACAACACTCCTCCCTCGTCTTCTCAGGGGCTTCATCCGTGAACTTGATTTCCAGATTGTCAAGGTCCAGGGTGCTCTTAAGGTACTCCAAGTTGCCCTGGAGTACCTCAACCTCGTCGAAGTCCAGGGTGAGATTGAGCGCAGCAATTCCCAGAGTCTCCATCTTCTCTCGTGTCGCCTGGACGAAGGGCATCGTCCTCTTCATGTACTTTTTCAATTCCTTCTTTTTTCCGAGCTCGACTGCAATCACCTTGTTATCTGGCATTGACTTTCCATTCTCCTTCCAGAGCTCCTTCATTGTCATTAATATGATACTCTGCCATGTGGGGAACGACTTCGCCACCCAAATGGTCCCAATATTCGGTTTCTCAATTGCCTCGGGCTTCCCTTTTCCTGACTTTTTCACAGTGCAATGGTTCTTCAGGAAGATCCTGAATGAGTGTGCCGCATCCATTAAGTACTGAGACGACTTGATAAGCACCTGATGGGAAAATATTACTTTACTATCCACTTGACAAGTGTTGCATGAAGATTATGTTTTATGTTTCTATTGGTTGAGCTTGGAAGTGACAATCCTGTTTTTTTTATTTAATTGTTTATTAAGTGGATGGGTCTCCACACCGCACAAACTTTTCTAAAAACGCTTGACACCAGTTTTACTTTCAGAATAGAACTAGATCTAGGATCACTGAAATAGAAATAGCAGCTGCTCCTCAAAATCGAATTTATTAATAAACCGCCGATTCATTTGAATTATATTTTTTTAATGAAACTATTTTAAAAACATGAATTTGGTTAAAGGAATATCGAACATGTCTAAAGGAAGAGAGAGAATGGCGATGGTAGCACTCACAAGAAAATGACAGAAGAACAATTGAACTCACCTCATCAACGACGCCTTCCTCGGGCCACCTGGCATCCAGGACACTGCCAAGTCCGATGATACCCCTGACAAACTCACAAACATGAGGGCAAATAGGTGCAAGCAAAACAGTCTGCACTTCGATATACTTCTTAAGGAGTCCCCCGTGCACTCCATCAATGGCCCCTAACAGCAAATACCTATCCCTGGCAGCCTGCAGCTCAAAAAACCCAGTCCTCAGAGCCTCCTTGAACACCATTCTCCTATAATTCTCTCCAGTCTCCCTGATCTTGAGATTCATTTCACTGACGAAAACTTTATCATTGAAAGTATTAGCCTCGCCGCTCCTGAAGTTCTTTGTACTCTCAGACACCTCCTTAACCCACTCAATGAACGTGTAGAGCCTGAGAATCCCAGCGTCAGCCATAGTCTCCACAAAATTGGCATCCTCGAGGGAATCCCCAGCATCAGCGAGACAAAGTCTCATGCCATCAGCTGAGAACTTGCTAACAGCTTCAGAAAGTGTCAGAAAGTTGCCATCAGACTTTGACATCTTGGCAGAATTCAACATAAGATGTCCATTGGCCCTGATGGCTCTGGGCCAGAGTTCTGGTTGATCCGGCCAAATGGCAGTGTGATTATAAATGAAGTAGGTCAGATGATTGGGGATGAGGTCTTTCCCAGAGACCCTGACATCCACGGGGTACCAATAAAGAAACTCTCTCCTCATCCTCTCCAGGGCTTCTGCCTTGATCTTGGTCGTTTTGGGTTTGGGCACCCCGAAGAAGACGTAGTCCCAGACTTCAGGGGTCATATCCTCAGGTCTCACCCCCAGAGCATTCTCCTTATTTCCCTTGAAGGTCCCTCCCTGAAGGAGATGAGCAATTGTATAATAAGCCATATAAATAGTAGAGTCTGAGAGGGACTCGATGAGCCAGGCGTCGTCCCAGGGGAGTCTGGTACCCAGTCCATAAGTCCTGGAGCACGCATGATCATGAAGCCAATCGAGAGTCGCCTGAAAGCCTCTCCTCGCTTCCTCGTGGAAGGTCTCAAGACTGGCGAGGCTCTTCTCCGCCTCCTTCCTCCACGAATGTTCCCCATAATTGAGATACCACTGATTGCAAAGAGCCACCACACACTCGTCATTCGATCTGGAGATAACTGTCTTTTCAGGTTCATAGTAAATAATCCCTCCTCCCTCCTCGATAATCTTTCCCTGAATGAGCTTCTTCACATCCTGGATTTTCTTCCCCTTGTGCTCACCGACGAGGAGGATTCCGTCGTAGAAACCCTTGAGGTATACCATCTCCTTGGCTTCTCGAAGCTTGATTTTGTCGTTTTGGGATTGAATTTTCAACTGATTGTAGACAGTGACTGCGGAGAGGTCACCGAATTCGGGGATGTTGAGGACAGGAATGGGATCGTAAGGCAGAACCATTTCGTCTTTGATCCCGTACTTCTCCCTGAGAGGTTGCTTTTTCTTGAGATCCATGAGCGCAGCATAGTCATCTGGAGAGTCACTGGGGACTGAGGTAACGATTCCCGTACCCTTGTCCTCGCTGATGGTCAACATTGGCAGAGTGTAGATGACCTGGTGTTTGGTGAGTGGAGCTTTAAGGGCGAGACCCATGATGTCCTGGCCCTTGAACTCCGCCAGCACGTCTAGCTGGCCTTCAGTCTTGGTGAAGCCCTGATAACTGAGGTTTCGAGCCGATCGACGAGTCGAGATGAAGACCTCGTCGTTGGTCAGAGTGTAGGCTATGTAGGGGATGTCTGGGTGGACCCAGCAGTTGGTTTGTCCGTACATGGTCTCCGGGCGAAGTGTCGCTGCCACCAGGAAGACCTTTCGAGATTTCAGGGCGGCAAGATAAGGGGGAAAAGGCTCCAGCACTTGCATTTTTATTAAGATGTACTCCTGGGGTCCGACACCCTCCCCCGAGGATCTGTCATGATCCATACATGGTTGATTGTCTTTGGGAGAGAATATCGTGTGGCGTTTACCGTATTTAACTTTATTTCGAGATTTTAAGTGACGAAACTGCCACTTGACAAAGGAATCGAAGAATGGATTAGCATCAGTCGTGATGAATGTTCGACGCCAGTCGATGTGCAGACCGATTGACTTGAGATCTTTCACCGCCAATGGTGGGAAATACTCGAGCCAGTAAGCGGGGGAACAAAATTTATAGATTTCCGATGCGTCCAGTCCCAGGGACTCCATTATCTGCCATTGGTATTTGGCTGCACCCGACTTCGCCACTGCTTTACTCTTTTTACTTTTTGATTTATCTTTTATTATTGGATCATCCGGAATCTCTTGATCATCCGAAGAGGCGTCGTGGGGAAACTTTGGGGGATTACCGTACAGCTCTATCTCGCGTGTCAATTTGTCTGCACACGCCTTGATCGGCATCCCCGTGCAGTGAAAACCAAACGGGAACAGCACTTTTTTACCCAGCAGCCGATTATAACGCACTGCGAACTGTCACAATGTCCTTTCAATTAATATCAATGAAAGATAAACATTTTTATCAATTACCCATTCTTTACGCGAAATGATAAACTAGGATAAATACATTTTTCTCGAGGAGAGCGTTTAATCAATATCGCGAAATTCAAGGAGATACCTTCATATTTACGTTCACTTTGTTATAAGTCAATTCTCTGTCAGGCTATTAGATTATTTTGATTTCGATTTATCAACGGAATTCCAAACCGTTGACACTGTGAGTCGTACTTCGCTCTCAAAATATCCACTTATCCTAGTTTACCTCTTCATTTGCTACTCCCATTGCACTTTACAAAAGGAATTCTTAGAACAATTCTATTCTGACTGGAGAATAGTTCAACTTCTAGCTCATATTATTGTTAAAAAAGAAGCTGACCTACCTCGCACTTGGATAAAGAAAAAGTGTGGCCAAGATGTAGTCGTCCATTCATGTAAGGAAAGGGAAAAGTTGCGAAGAACTTGTCATCCCTGGAGTGTCTAGGCGCAGTGGGTGCATCCTCTTCATAGACCTTCTGAGTTTCCCAGTTCAGCTGTATCTCACGCTCGATCTTCAGGAGGTACTCCACCTTGGAGCTGCCCTTCCTCTCAAAACCCTATCCCAACATTAAATCAAATCATCAATTTTTCATTTAACTTAACTGTAAATAACAATTATTAATTATTATTATTTAATTATCTTGGAGCGAAGTGGTAAACTCGAATGAGTACATTTTTTTCGACGCCAGTTTTTCGCCGGTATCTCGAAACGGAAGGTACATAGCGATTTTTTTGTAGAAACATTTTTTATAGAAAACGATGAGAGCTAGAAAAAATGTTTCTATAAAAATATCGTTATTTTCCTTCATTTCCGAGATATCCGCTAAAAGCTGGTCTCGAAAAAAATCTAATTATCCTAGTTTACCACTAGAACAGAATTAGTCGATTTATAAACTCTCAACTGGCGCCTCTAAATATAAAAAAACTTGAATAATGCCAAAAAATAACAAATAATAAAATACATCATTGAATAATGCTTATAATAATAAAAATGGTTGTGCTTTAACGATTTTTGTTTAAACTACATGTACTAATCGTGAAAAAATGAAAAAAATGATTTCCTCTTAAACCATCAATTTGACATTCAATCTATTAATGAATAAACAATTCTCAGCAAGATGCTCATATTTTTAGATAGTCATTCTGTGATCCGAGAAACTCATTCCGTACTGTTAATTGCTAGTACACCAATTTAAATAAAAATCCGTCCATCTTACCCCCGGCCCTCCTAAATTTTCAAAAAATTATTCTAAATTCTATTCAATTTTCCAGATAAATGCTGGGAATTCCCCACTACATTTTCAGGGTTAATGCAACATTTAAATGACAGAAAAAATTATTTAAAAAAACCATCTGGATGGTATTGAGGTTAGAATGTCATTTATCAGGTATTCTCTCACATGGTCAACTGTGATAATGAAAAATTAGTAGACATTAATACGTGGAATAGATTACAGAATAGTTTAAAGTTCATACCATAGTGTTTATTTATTTATTGGCAGCAGAATGCGGGACGAGTCAGCAATTGGCTCCGGATGCGATGAAAATGCCTCCGGTAAAGAGGACCTCCGGCTTGTGTATGACTTTCGAGTCTCCCCAACACAATCACATCTCCTCGTGGTTAGGAGAATCACCAATAATGTTAAAATTAAATACGTACCTGAATGAGCGTAAATAAAAACTACAGGAACATTAAAAAATACAATAAATAATCTAGTATCTTCTGATTTAAAATGACGTAGTAATTGATTATAGATAAATTGATTAGATACTCTTGTTTCCTCAATGAATAGTTCTTCGACAATTCCGGGAAATGTGACGAAATATCTGTCAATCTACCGTAATGCGGAAATGAGGAAATTCAGGGAAATTCAGGGAAAATACAGAGCAGTTATCGAGGTTTTTGTACGAATATTCTAATAAAATTGAATATTGAATTGTTAGTCAGTAATTAACTAGAGGAGAATAATAAATATTCTTCAAGGAAGAGATATTTGGTAACACCTGGAAATTTTATGAAATATGTTCCAAGTATATAATATATACTTTTAGTATATAGTGCCGGTTTTTGGTGGTTTTTCCGAGCTTAAATTCTGCTTCGCAGAAAAGCAAATGCAAATGCAAATTTTTGGGTTTAAATGCTAAGGAATTTTTCATAAATTGTAGAAGTAAAGATTTCGTTGGTGTTTTGAAATTAAATTGATAATAAAACATTAAATTCTAATGGGAAGTAATAGAATGAATATAATAAATAAAAATAATTCAATCAATTAAATCCCAAAGTAATTAAAAAATAATATAGATCAAGTAGAAATCTATTCGATGATATTCGATGATATTCGAATAGTATACTAAAAAAAGGACTTGATAGAAAAAAGTTCTTTTATATTGTCTTCATTTTATTAACATATCGCATCCATCTTATATAATAAGTGGTAAACACTAATAAGGAAATTTCGACTACTAACAAGTGATTCCTAAAAATTTCGATGAATATCTCAGAATCTAAAGAAGATAGCGATTTTTTTATTCTAACGATTTTTGTGGATTTAATTCCCAATCGTGAGGTTCTAGACTGGGCAAAAATAAATCAATGGGATTTTCCGATAAGAAATGAAATAATTCAAAGTATCTGACAGAAGTAAATCTATAATCAATAATCAAAATTCAATTCCTATCCAGACACATTCAACAAAAAAAATTACTCGGAGATTATTCACATTTTTGTGGACAATTCTTCATTAGAATTTAAAATTAAATTTTCAATCAGTGGGGAAATTAATGGGAATCCCCGTAATTCCTGCATCCAACATTCATCAGTGTTTAACATTCAGATATACGACGGAGTAGTTCTTGATCTTGTGCTGCACAAGGAAATGACGAACTCGTAAAAATTAGATATTGGATAGAAAAAAATGTGCATAATGTCATTAGTGCGTAAATAATCGTTGACTGTTCCTTATCATGCGTTGTAACGGGTCATAACACTGACTTACTGTGAATATGCACTAGTAGACGCACCGCAATTCCCCGTTGTCGACGCTCGTTATTATTAATAAGTAAATTATATTTTACCAACGGAACGCGTGCGGACAGTTCCGGTGGCACTGGAGGCCTCATTGGCTTTCGAGACCGTTAACAATTGCCGATGAGGAAATGAGGAGAAGAGGATATGTCAAATCCTCAGGAGCGGAATCGCAAACGCACCATTAACCATGTACTGTCCCCTTTCAACCGAAATTATTGTTTTTTTTTTCAGTTATCTAACAAATTGTTGATCGGCTTGACCCGAAAAAATATACCGTTTTTACATTTTATCATTATCCATGACTCATGAAATTTCATTAGCGCGCAATAATTTTTCTGAATTTTCTCTACAGTTTTATGGATTTTGGAAAAGTTCAGGAAAATTGCAGGGAAATCAGGACACAATAGGCAGAAAAAAATATTTTAATGGATAATCTTATTATAGCGCAATTCTGGATCACCAAATTGTGAATTAGGATAAGTGCATTTTTTTTGGATGCGCATTTTTAGCGAATATCTCCAAATAGAAAGGAGATTACGATTTTTTCATAGATACCTTTTTCGTAGGTCTCAGTTTTTTCTATAAAAGATGTTTATATGAAAAATGCGCTATGGTCCTTGAATTCCGAGGTATAGGATAAAAACTGGTTTCGAAAAAAATACACTTATCCTAGTTTAGTGTTTGCTAGGGAATCGATGGAGTTGAATAATTTTTTCCCTTAAATATGGATATTAGGGCGCTTAATCCATCGCTAAAAATGAATATTTAATTAATTAATTAATTATTCGAATTTTGAAACTGATTCATTAATGAATTCAATTCAGTTCAATTTATTTTTCTTTAATGTGACAGACGTTTTCTTTCTTTCACATCAGCACCAGCCTTCAATTTAATTAATTAATAAATCAATTATCAAATCACAAATTGGTGGATTTATAACCAATATAATAATCTACTGTAAAATTTATTCTCTTGTGAATTCTGACGAAGGAATTAGAATTTTTACTGCAGAGTCAGGATAAATTTTATAATCAACTTTTTTCTGCGTACAAACTTCCTGGAATCATAAATTCAACCCATCTCCTCTTTTTGCTTCGCAAACCGAAACTAGAAGCTCGAGTGCCCATTGAAACTCTGAGAATCCCCATTAAGATTCGCCTCTTTCACTTCTATTCCTTGATCCTTCGATAAATCGAGACCAATTAAATTCCCGAGACGGTTGAAGCCCCGAGGGGTTATTTATTGGTAAAATCACTGTATCATTCTGGACTGTAATCACTTGGAAGCCCTAAAGTCATTTAAACTCATGAAGTCAGGGGGAGAAGCGTTAGAAATTATCTGATGTCATTTGAACTCAAGTAATCCGAGAAATCATATTACATCAGATGTGAAATTATTTGAAATCATTTGAACTTTTGAAATATGGGGAAAAACCTTTGAAATCATTTCCAGTAAATTGAAATCAAGTATTCCACGAAATCTTTTGAAATCAGAAATAATTGTGTCATGATATTTGATAATGAATAACGCCTCGCCCTGTTTAGTTGTAAAATCATCAAATTCTGATTTTAAAATCATGACTACACATTTTTCCTATCAAATGATAATTAGAAAAACCAAAAGGCCGAAAGCCGAAAAAAATATACCATCTTATAATTATTTATTGACTCGAAAATGTCACGATCGTGCAATAATTTTTCTACTTTCTTTCTAACTCAAAATTTCCAACTCAAAAATCCATAAAAATTAAAAAAATACACAGAAAAATTATCGCACGCTCGTGAAACTTTACGAGTTATCAAATAATGATAAAATGCGAAAAATATATATTATATTATGTATGAATATATATATTATATTATGTATAAATATATATATTATATTATATATATACAACCCCATCGTAAGTTTGGCAGAGAAAATGAAAATAAAAACTTGTATTCTAGCAGAAAGGGTGTAGACACTGTAGAATATACTAAACTCACAATTTCAATTCTTGACTGAAAAATCGTTCGACGATATCCCAGCACAAACCCAACGGCCTCCCTACGAAACGAGTTCACTGGATCACAGAATGATTTATTCCCTTTACATCGTCCTCGATCGTCCTCGATCGTCCTGGATTCCAGTCCCGTTTTCGGGTGCTCCTTCACCGTTACTCCCCTCTGCGTCTAATTACTCATACCTCAAAAGGTCCCCCATTGGAAATAATCCCCAATAGAATCACCGGATGGCTTTTTTTTAAAGAAATCTTTTTGATTTTTTAATAATTAAAAAGACGTTTTAAAAAAAACCGCCATCTGTCACTCAAAAAAAAATCCGTAAACTATATGCGTGCCATTATTTTTTTAATTTCAATTCAAGTCTCGTCGTTTCGCTAGGAAAATTTTTTCATATTGAATTGTAAAATAAATTTAAAATTTTATTAAATAAATTTAAAAAATTCTCATCTTCATGTCCCTTAAGATTCTTCAATTTTACTAAATATTCAGTGAAATCTTAAATTTCATAAATATATAACATTAAATAAATATTACTTGAAGGTGGAATATTGAATTGATTGTCGCAAGACAGTGTTTAGAAAATATAATTATATAAAATTATCCCAAATATATAATACATACATCGGACCTAAATCGCATTCTGAAAAGCCTTCAGCTCGTAATTTGTACTTTTCTACTCTAATATATTATAAAAATAATTAATTGAAACTTTGGTAGTCAATTGTAACTATACTTGTTAGCAATAATTAAAAATTGAAATGAATATTCATTAAAATATGCCTGAGGATGCATTCGATTTAGAAACATATTTCACCTCTCAACTAATTATAGTCTTGTGTATTAACATTAGAAAAATATTTTCCAAGTTCTCCACAGCCACAGAAAATTCATTTAACAGAATTAAACAATTCACTTTTCTGCTTCGATTTTCTATAACTGTGTAATTAATAGAATACTTATTTATTTTCATTATATATTTGTTAATGAATAATAAATTAACGCGAATCTATCAAAATATTCAATGAACTAAATAGTTTCTAAAACAATTTATTATTACTAAAAATCTAATTTAATACATAAAACCATTTTTATTAAAAAAAATAGGTTTATCACTTTTTCCTAGATTATTCTTTCCGTATAATAAAAAAAATGCGACAACCGTTTAGTTTTTTGCGTTAGTCC
The DNA here is from genome assembly GCF_000806365.1 of Fopius arisanus. Lineage (NCBI taxonomy): Eukaryota > Metazoa > Arthropoda > Insecta > Hymenoptera > Braconidae > Fopius > Fopius arisanus. Next base: position 564,830 of record NW_011887740.1, on the reverse strand, counting down.
GTTGAACAATTTATCAGAATCCTAAAAAATCTGTAATGTTGATTACTAAAAGGTTGCAGAAGATCCTTCAATCCTTATTTCAATCCTTATTTCAATCCTTAATCCGACTTAATAACTTGGCAAGGTATTTTTTATTTACCGCAGGACGAAGCAGATTTTAATTATGTGAGGCACATGCAGCAAACGAGATCGGCAATGCGTCTCCAGTGGTGGGGAACACGTTCAATTGCCTCTCTTTGAAGTAACCAGTTTATCGAGGACTTCACCACCGTTCACACATACGCAGTCCTGGGAGATGCCGGTACATCCGCAATAATTCACTTCGACGATAAGAAATCGAGAAATGGAGGAATTTTTACAATCTAACATTTCCAGACGATCGCAGAATCCGGTTTAAATTACAACCAATAAGCTGTAAAAAAGATAAATGTTAAAAATCACTCACAACAGTTCTCGTGTTTTTCAGTAATACAATAATCAAATGAAGATGTAAACTAGTGATTTATTGCCGAAATTAAAGTGTTTAACTATTAGATGATAATTTTTAATGAAATTATATTGATAATTCCACTGATATTTAGGTGGCATTAATTTGGAGTTGAAAATGAATTTAATTGGAGAGTGGAGATTGATAATGTGCGTCTTGTGGAATGTTTTGGTGCAAGTGGCCCTGATAGCGAGCCAAGTGAATCCTCACAGTGCGGTGAGCACCGAGTCCAGTGAGGAGTACCTCAGGAAGGCGATGATAGAGCTCCAGTTGATGAGAGATGCTATCGGCAAAGTGCCCATTTATTTGGGGGGTAATGGAGCTCATTTGTTAGCAGGCAAACGTTTACTCAATACCAATTCTAATTCTTTGAGGATACAGCAGCACCAGGGATTACAAAGTATCCAAGACCCTGGGGGTGGTAATCTGCAATATTATCAGGTACTTAATCACCGCCATCGAGGGATTCATAAATCAATATATTAATAAACGGTTGCATATTTTTTACTGGGGAATCCACTAATTTATGGCGATATGGTTAATTTCTTCGAACGGTTAAAACAAAACGGTTACCAAACGGATAGGTAATTTTTCTTTACGTTTTTTCTTGGTTTTAATTGAATTACAATTGAATTGAATTGTATTGGATTCAGTAGCCAAATGGTAAACGAAGATCATTTTTAATAGTGACGAGTTCTCAATGAATATCTCAGAATCTAAAGAAGATAGGAATTTTTAAGGCCCGGATGGACTGTCTGGAAAAGATAATTCACTCTAAAATTGGGACTTCTAATTACTCCGTCAATTAATCGTATTTTCCGATAATTGTTAGCTAGCGGACTAGTTGTTGACAACCGCTAGAACGCTAGCTAACAATTATTGAATAAAACGATTAATTGCCAAAGTAATTAGGAATCCGAATTTCGGAGTAAATTATCTTTTCCAGACAGTCCATCCGGGCCTTAACGATTTTGTGGAACCTGTTGAGTGCTACAGTAAATTTTATTACCAAAATTCCGTTCGCTTCGTTATATTGAAAAATATTGTTGAAGAACTCAACGGAGAGATCAGTGAGCTTATCTTCTTTTAGCACTTTGCTACTGAAACCTTCGATCATCGGCAGTCGTCACTGAATTATTTCTTTTCCAACCACTTGCATCTGAATGCAAATTTTTAAATAATTAATGGAACATCGATATTCAGAGAATTATGAATGGACAGAAAGACAAGGTGAATTTGAGGGATAAAAATGAAAGTTTCAAAAGCCAAAAAGCTAAAAGCCGAACAAATATACACTTTTATAATTATTTATTGACTCCAAAATGTCACAATGCAATAATTTTTCTATTTTTTTTCTAACTCAAAATTTCTGACTCAAAAATACAGAAAACTTTAGAAAATACACAGAAAAATTATCGCACGCTCTTACACGAGGACAACCCAAGTTCAAAGTGGAAATTTTCCGTTGGGATTGTTTAAGGTACCGTCGAGGGGACAGGATGCCTCATCGCTGCTCACCAAGGGTCAACTTCATTCAATTTACAAGCAGGCAGCACAAGGGAACTCCATAAGCATGGAAAGCCTCAAGAATGTTTTAGCTGGTGGACAGCTACCGCTGAGAAATGCCAATAATCTAGAGGAAAATGTTAAGCCGACGTATGCGTACTACTTCTATCCGATGAAATCCTTCATGAATGACGTTAGGAACCACAATGGTGCAGGGGTAAGATTCTCTTGATTTTTATCCACTGGAAAATTTCGCTAATTATACAAACAGCAAATAATGAAATTTACTACTGATGTAGCCAATTAGTAAACTAGCATTAGTGCTAATTTTTTTAGGTAATTTTTTAACCAGTATCTCGGAATTGAAAAAACATTTCGATCTCTTGTATTAACAGTTTTTTCGATAGTCTCGATGTTTGTTTTTTTTAGAACAATCCATTCCAGAAATCCATTTTTATTTATTTTTCGAGGGAGAAACCGTTTGACTGATGCAAATCATCATCAGCGAAAGTTTAATTTATCCATCAACAGTTAGTCTCATCCGAGGTACAGGGGAAAGCGGGGCAGAATGAAACGGGGTTTTTCGTTTAATCAATTTTTCCTAGTTCCATTTTCCCCATCCTCACTTTATTAAACATAAAGTAGGGATAGAGATCTGTTCAGAAACGAGAACTGGGAGAAAATCTTTTGCAAAGATTTAATCATTTTTTAAATTATTTTCTCACATCCAGACACATAAATCCAGAATCCGGAATTCCTAGCGCAAGGATTTTCATCAATTTATTTATGGAACATCATTTTTTAATCGCGAGAAGATGTAGTCGAAACAGATGAATGAATTATTTAATTCAATTATATTAATTTTGTGTAACTATTGAGAAGTTAAAAAATATTTTCATCTTAATATACAAAAGAAAATAATTACTTGAGATTATTAAATATGTTTCTAAATTGAATGGATTCTCAGGTTTTTCTTTATTTTAATGAATACTAATTTCAAATTTGAATTATTGCCAACGAGTAAAGTTACGATTGACCTCCAAAATTTTAATTAGTTATTTAAACAAATTTATTCAATTCAATATTTACCACTTTCAATGACATTCATGTTTGCGATTATTTATTGATTTCATTTGTTAATTTGAAAACAATTTTTCTTTTAATTTACGGAATATTTCGGTCAGTGAATTTATTTTGATAGTTCGGATGAACCGGGAAGAATGATTCTTTTAAAAGTTTTTTCGAAGTAACTGGGGTAGAGGTAGAATGTTTGTCCCATAATTCATCTGAATTTATGAGAAAAGAGATACTAACAGTCAGCCTACACCATTCATCTCCAACTTCCCTCATATTATATCCCAATTTGAATGTTATATGCAAATTTTTACGGTAAAACTTGTCAACTGGAAAATTATCCGGAGTGTCACAACCCATAATTAAAAATCCTAATTCAAGTATTGAGGAACGAAACCACATCCCACCTGGCTAATTATCCAATTACCTCGACTGTAACTTTAAAACGAATCAGAAGATTAGTTTCCCTTGGAAAACTCTTCCATTTCTGAAAAAATCTTGAACCACTCGCTCGAGAGATAATTGCATAATTGCTACAGAGAATAAACGTACGAAGAGAAAACGGTTTTAGCGGCTACTTTTTTCCAGTGATCCGTAAATTTCTCCAATTAAGTAACAATTGATTCATAATATCAATTCAAGACGAATAAATCCGTTATTTCAGTAATTAGGAATGGAATGCGGGGGAATTGAGGAATGAGAAATTTGCGGCAATGAGAAGTAGCTTTGAAGAAAATTTTAATTTCTGCGATTAGTAATCATTGCCACAAACGGTATCATTAATTGTTTAAACGTTATCATTAATTGATTAAACATTATCATGAACTAGCCAATACAGATTTGCAGAGAGTCGAACTATAATTATCGATTTAAAAATAATATTAAAAGCATCAAATAATGTGAACTTCAAATGAAAAATTATGTATTTTTTAAATTATATTAAATAATTATATATTTGTATTAAAAATGCAGTAGGAGATGGAATTTAATCACTCATTAAAATATTTTTGTTTCAATGTTTTCTCCTGAAAAAATTGATTATTGATTTCGAAATTGTCGACATCTTTTCATTTTTCAAGTTCTTTATAAATTTCTGGGGAATGGGTGTTAAAATTTGAGTAAAAAAATGTATTGCCTTTAAGTTTAATTATAGGACTATGAAAATTCGTCAGCCATTGGATAATGATTAAAAAAAACTGCATATTCTTTCATGTCAGATCTAGGGCTCCCAAAAAAAATCCGAAAAATGGGAAATTATCGATAATAACTCCTTTATTTTATTCTTAATTATGTAAATTTATGAACTTTCTGCAATTATTATTACTCTAAAACATTCCGCGCAATCGATTTAATTTGTTTCTAGCTGCATTCAATAATGTGGCTTTTACCCCAAACCATTTTTATTTCAAAAACTATCTAGTCGTTGAAAAAAAAAATCTAATCCGTGACGATCTCAAAAAGAAAATAATAATTTTACCGCTATTTTTTGAAAATATTCACATATAATAATATCTGGGGAATAACTGATTAATTCCGGAGGTCGAGTCGTCTTCGGGGAAATATTCTTTTCGTTAAACATTTAACCGATAGAAGTGCGCCATCAGACGAAGATAATCGAAAAATAATAATCAAAAAATAAATAAAATATTATAAATTGGCAGGAAAAAATAATCCCCATAAAAGATATCGCCAAAAGTTATTGTATTATTTTTTTCTGCTGCCATCGAACAGAAATGGCAAAACATGCAAAAAACCGAATGGGTATACACGTAAAAATAATTAATTAATATAAACAAAAACAGTGGAGTAAATATTTGACACGACGATGTTAAGGACCGGTTGGATTATCTGGAAAAGATAATTTACTCCAAAATTGGGGTTCCTAATTACTCTGGGAATTAATCGTTTTTTTCAATAATTGTTAGCTAGCGTTCTAGCGGTTGTCAACGACTAGAACGCTAGCTAACAATTATCAGAAAAAACAATTAATTGGCGGAGTAATTAGTAATCCCAATTTTGGAGTAAATTATCTTTCCGAGATACTCCATCCGGCCCTTAAGCCGTTGATTAGCTTCACCTGTCCAATGGAGTTTAATCTAGAAAAGTTTGCAGGACCTCCAGATGGAATCAACAAATCCATTCCACGAGTCCCAGAAGCAAATGGTGATGAATCCGCTTTTCATGGCAATAAGTGGTTTCGTGGGTATGGCACTGGTATTCATGCTTGGTGTACTGATTATGCCACGTCTCTTCCCTGACTTCAAGTCACGTTTTGTTCACGATGAATTGCTGGATCTCACCAAAACAGTGAGCGATGCCATCGAGGCATACAACAAGACAACACCAGTAAGACCTAAGAAACACTACCCAGAAGCAATCATAGGAATTAAAACTAGACCACAAGGTGCATCCGCGAGAAAACGATGCAAGATACGTCCCAACAACTAGTTGAAATAAAACAATTCAGTGAGACTCTTCAACATTTATCTCTGCGAATTTATTTATTTCGTTTATTTATTTGTAGTTTAATATTCATTTCATTTTGAAAAGAAAAAAAAAAACGTTTACTTTACAAAACTCTCCAGCATTCATGCACAACAATGGGAAATTATAATTGTTTCTTCGTTATCTCTGAAAATTTTTTTGCTTTTTAATTTATTTCATTCATATTTGAAGGGTTCAGACTCGTTCACGCGACAGACATCGAACTCAGGATTTCAGGGGATTATAAATGTAATCGTTGTTGATTTGTCCATCACCAATGGGAAAGGAACTGGCGATCGAGGATTGTTCAAACTAGAGGCGTGTGTTCAGATCGTGATCGTTCGAAATTTTATTCAATAACATCACCCCTCAGACTATCCCAAAAAAATATTACAAATCAAAATAGTATAATGTAAATATATTACTTGGCGAAAATATCAGCCCGAGAAATATTACGAGTCGTTGAATATCGAACGATCTAGATTCTGAAGTCCTGATTATAGACGGAAATATTAAAGTTCTTCAATATCATTTTTTGCGGAATTCATTAAATTTTTTTTTTGCTAATTATCAATGCGATTGACGTAAAAAAATAATATAACGGTCTTGCGTTTTTTTTCTAGTTTTGTGATTATTTATAAAAGTTTAGAAAAAATATTAAATAATGATTTCAATCCCATCATATGTTTACCAAAAACCGAAAAAAATGAATTCTAATTGCAAGAGTGTATTTGTTAAAAAAAAGTAAGGAGGTATTGCCGATATCTTCTCATTTGTAATATTTCTTCTCAGTTCCTGGGACATGGCTTCCCATTAATCTATTGACTTGAGATAAATCTTTTTGAGGTTTTATAATTATTCAATGACTCACAAATTTTAATACCCATGTTTATTCCTTTAAAATTTAGTAAATTCCTTCAAAAGTTTACGGATAAACAAGGAAAGGTCTTCGGGAGTCGGATGAAACTTTCCGCGACATTGAACAATAATAAACCTTCAAAACGTTTTTTTTTTACATAAATATTATGAACTGTCTTCCAGAAATTTGTAATAAAAAAGCCGAATAACGAAAAAATATCCTCACTAGCTCCTTAATTAGTCAGAGAAAGTGTTCCTGTTATAAATGAATTACGAATAAAAATGTTTATCTCGCTGTACCACTGGACCTGAATTATTCGTCTGAAATAGCGAATTGAATTGAACAACAGAGAATTCGCACACCTCTAGTAAAACCGTTATCCTGGACTCATCAATTTCTCTCCCAGTAGCATCCATCTGTCTTCCCATTTACCTAGACAACTGACAAAAATATTCAACGGTGCTTATCAGTCATCTCCGCACATTTCGCCAACTACTGGATTTCTTCATTTGGTAAGTACGTCAAAACTATACTTTGTGCGATCGTCAAAAGTCCTCAAATATATCTTCTTTCAAAGACGAAGAAATACAGAATCCTGAGAGTCTCCAAGACTGTCTTATTTTACTGATAGCTACGCGTTGAGGTAGAGTTCTCCATCTCATTTTTATTTTGTTTTTTAATTTACCATGTTTCTATGTTTCTGCTGTGAAAACAAAATGTCGAACAAAAAAGTCGACAGGAACTGGAATTATTTGATCACTGGAAACGTACATACAAATGAAGAACATTCGAATTACTGATTCGTTAGTGTTTTTTTTTCTTTTAATTAATCCTTAATACTGCTAAAAATGAAAAATAAACGATTGAATCTCGATTAATGGCCTTCAGTGTTCTTCACCTGTCTGTTGCGAAGGTTAACAAATTATATGAAGCTTAAATACTGATTATTGTACATTCGTTTAGAGCCTTATTGTATCCTTCATTCATCATACTTTCACTTACGCTACGGTAATTAGAACCAGAGAGAAGCGTTCATCTTTTTTTTTTCATTTACAAGTGACCAATTAGATCGAAGACAGAGTGGAAAATTTCCCTTTATTCATTTTCCTGTTAAATCCAAAAGACTGAACTCTTTACTTTTACTGAATTATTTAATTAATTCTATCTCAGTAATTTCAATGTAAATAACTGGTTAGATCTGGGGTAGTTCATAGCACCCAGAGAATAAATAAATAAAGAAAATTTCCACTCATAAGTCAGTAGTGAAGTGGTGGTGAAACATTTTGAGTTTTATAATTTTGTTGAATGGTTAATAATCAGGAGGAAATATCGAAAGATCTTTTTTTGTTGGGAATTAAATAAACAAATAAGAGTCTTTGATGCTTCCCCCTTAATTCCATCGTTTTCGAGATATAAATCGATAATTAAAAAAAACATTTGATTCGAAATATTTTAGTTTATAATTTCGCTACTGAATTTTTTATAGCAAATCGTTAAAATTTAAGCGACTACGTGAATTGAGGGGGTGTTATTTCGGAAAAAAAAGGGGTGATAATAAAATAAACCTAGAACACTCCAATTGTTCGCGTTTACAATGAATCAACGAATTAATCAGCACTTGCAATCGCCAATAAATACGGCTTAGACATAATTTTATTCACTTGACGAGTGACAGCTCTTTACGTAGATCTACATTAATGAAAAATGTAATGAAAGAGGGAATAAGGAATGCCAGGCAACGACAATGGAATGGAAAAGCATTTTAGTAGCAAATTAGCAAAGTGAGATGATGAGTATATGGTACAGTTTTGTTAAATATCAATTGATCTAAAAACTACCGATTTCAACAAGAAATATCAGCCCTTTCGAATTATTGTGGATATCTTCTCATTTTTCAAGTTAAAAAACAATTTCTTAGAAATGATTGATAAAATTTAACTGAAAATATTACCGTTTTTAAGTTTTATTGTAATTTAATGTCTCATAAAGTTTCTTTACTCTGGAATAATTTTTTGAATTTCCAGTAAACTTTTGTAGAAGTTCACAAAACTTCAAAAATTTGGGGAAATAAGACTTTGAAAATTTGCGAATCATTGAATGATGATAAAACCAAAGAATGGTACATTTTTTTATGATCTGACCGATGATTTCCGAGAAATTGACAAAAAACATTGGAAATGAGAAGATATCGAGAATAACTACTTGATAGCTTCTCTGAGTTTCTGTTTTGAATCGATAGTTCTTGAAATAAGTCTATATTTAAAAAAATTTATTTATTCGATTTCTCACTTTACATTGAGAGGAAAAACTGTTTTCGACAGAGACAATTTACTTGACGCAGGAAAATGGTCGCCTATCAATTTAAAAAACTTTCTAATAAACAATTTCGGTTTCACACGGAGTGATAAAAGTCGAAATGCGAGGATTTTCAGGTGTTCTTAAGGATTTATTGCCGATATCTTCCCATTTTCTAATTTTTTTAAGGCTCGGGTGGATTATCTAGAAAAGATAATTTACTCCGAAATTTGAATTCCTAATTACTTTGGCAATTAATCGGTTTTTTCAATAATTGTTAGCTAGCGTTCTGGCGGTTGTCAACAACTAGGCCACTAGCTAATAATTATCGGAAAAAACGATTAATTGACGGAGTAATTAGAAGTCCCAATTTTGGAGTAAATTATCTTTTCCAGACAGTCCATCCGGGCCTTAAACAAATGTTTTAGCAAAACCTGATAAAATTGACGAGAAATATACCGTTTTAAGTTTTATATTTCATTATTCTTCGATGCCTCACCAAGTTTTATCACTATTCAGCTTTTCTGTTCTCAGTAAATTTTTGCGAAAATTCCCAGAACTTTATTGAAAATAAAAAAAGAAAATAGATGCAGGACTATGAAAATTTATGGGGAATTGAATAATGATAAAAACTGAAAACGATTAATTTTTTTACGTCAATCTGATCGATTCGGCTTCGTAGAAATTCACAGAAATCATAAAAAATGAGAAGATATCGGCAATAAATCCTTAAGCCCGGAAATAATGCCCTTTAATTCATACAATTCGCTTTATACCTGCAATTTATAATTTAAATTAACACTAATAAAATTGTTCAGAGAAAAATAAAACCAGAGAATCTTTTCCTCTGAACGTAAAAATCAAATGATCTCTCAAATTTTTGGATTTTAGATTTTTTAAAAAGTGGGGATCTCTCTGCATCGAGTAAATCTTCTCAGTCATGAGTAATTTTCCCGCTTGATGGAGTGATTTGACCACTACTTTCATTAAAAAAATGTTAATCGTGGCTTGAGTGAGGAACTTGTGGGAATTGAATTCGAAAAGAAAAAACGGTACGCGAGCAAATGGAATGGTGTGATTGTCGCACCAGGAAATATCCAACGGTTAAAAAATGTCTTTTTTTTGCAGATCCAACAGTTATCAATGGGGTTTCTGTTTCTAATTCTCAGCAGCGCGCGTGCCACAGCTAAAGCTTGACTAGAAAATAAATAAACAGTGAATTGATCAAGATGATAAAATGGGTAGAAGACAACGATAAATCGATCGGTCTACATCCCTTCGTTATTTTTTCGTATAAAAAATTTTGCCATTAAGTATTTATTCATCCCTCTGGAACATTATTATGAGAAAATAAAGACTCTTTTGTGCTTCGTCCTTTCCGGGGGATGAAAACCTAATTAGTTATTCAATTATTGTTTTATTTACTCTTCTCATTGGTAAAAAAATTAATCTGCAATTGAATCCAATGGCGAGGGCCATTGGCCCTCGATGCTATCAGTCTTATTCGAGTTTCATCAAATATTTCTCTCAGTTATTTTCCAGTTAATGGTATTTAGGGAGAAAAATTCATTATTAAGTGGTAGAACGATTTGTTTCAAATGTACTCTTCATTCAGGCCAAAAGGAAATCATAAACGAAAATTCCCAGCCAAAAAATTTTCCGGAACAAATTTTCTGCGCAAATATTTTCCTGAAGTGCGTCTCTTCCAGCGATCAGTTGTCAATTGCCAATACTAGGCATGCGTCTGGTACTCATTTCCATATATTTTCTGTAAAACATATCCTACAGATTATTTTGGGGTAAAACTGGAAAAATTTTGTTCGGAAAAATTTCGCGGTGGGAATTTTCAATTCGGAAATGTTTCTTGTGGAAATAGTTGGGAATAAATAGTCTCTAGAGCTCAGGATTTTTGAAGAAATATTTTCGCTTGAATCGTTGCACCACTTGACAAGTGAAATAATGACTCAATCGTCGAGAGCATGGGATAATTGCGCCGCACGCACGCATGCCGTAATCACACACATACATGTTTTAATAACTAATAATATGTAGCATGCAGCCGCGAAATTTTATAATTACGTATATATATTTTTCTTGTAATATTTATATTATTTACAAAATCTATAATCAAAATTAGTTGTTGGGGAGTAAAAAAGTTTGAGTGGGCTTTACTTATGGCCAAAAATTGTGGTGGAGTGATGAAAGAAAATAAATCCGGTCTATGGAAATTATTATTATAATTACATTACCAATAGTGAAAAAAAAAAGATTTCTTTCAATTAAGTGATCCAAAGATATCCAAGTGGTAATACAATTCAAGTTTAATTTTTCAGTTTTGTCATTTATAAATTGATCTCGGAAACTATTAATTGCAGGAAGAAATATCAACCACTTTTTTTTCATCATCGTGAACTCGATCGATTGAAGAAAATTCCTCGACATTTCCACTCTAAATCAATCGTCTTTGAAATAAATTGATAATAAAGAAAAATTTTTAACTTTCCTTGCCTTATCACTTGGTAAGTAAAATATCTGGGTCATACCTACTTTTTATGGTAAGTCTTTGAATGGAAATTGAATTTTATCTCAAGTATATTTACTCGGTAGAAATCCTTGCGAAAACTGAACTGAAGTTTATACACTAAAGTTTTGTTACGAAATGATAAACTAGGATAAGTGTATTTGTTTCGTGGCCAGTGTTTCGTGAATATCTGGAGATTGAAGGAATACGACGATATTTTCATGGATATCTTTTTTGTAGTTCTCATTCTTGTCTATAAAAAATGTTACCATAAAAAATGCGATGTGTTCCCCCATTTTCGAGATATTGACTAAAAACTGGCCTCGAAAAAAATGCAACTAGTAATTATTCGAATGTCTCGAATCGCTCGAGCACTCGACTGGGGGGAAAATCGATTTGTCTCCCATAATCTCATGACACAGGAGAAAATTTCTTTTTTTTTCAGAAAAAAAATACAATTTTTTAGTCATCACTTATCACTTCCGCCACAATTTCATTGAGAATAATTTTCTAACGAGAATTCAGACAGATGTCGGATAATCTGCGCAAAGAATAATGTTAAGCTTCTTATTCTCTCCTCATGCCACCAGGCATGTTATTTCTAAGTGATACAAACACACGACAGTCGAACTTCTCTCAACACTCGTCGATTCTGACATCACGCAGCAACGACTATTTCCTCGAGACAATGATAATTCCTCGGGTTCTTTAAAAATTCTGTCGACACTTCAACTACATCAAGTAGTTGATATCGTTAGTGAAAACATCTAGCTACCAACGTCCTCGTTATTATATTATTTTTTCTGGGGGTTTGGGGTATAAAAATTCATCAACCGACAATGGAACAGTTGAATTTCTTTGGATGCTCCTGCTGACTGATTTTTTTTTGAATGAGAGCCTAAGGTCTTTCCAGCTCTCGTCCGTTAGGGGAAATTAAAAACGACTTACGGAACAAACAAGTGGTCAGTCTTTAGGGTATCATGGATATCCTTCATTAAGATTCTGTCTCGTCGTCAGCGATATTATGGAGATCTGCGTAATTCATCACTGCTCTGTGCAGAAACTCGTACTGAGGCTGGAATAAGAGCAAAAGGAACTCTTCTCATTAAATTGTCAATAAACATAAAATGTTACTACATTAAAGCATGATTTCCCCTCACATTCGGCCCTTATTATTAAATAATCGAAATTAATAAAACCTTCAGAAATTTGCTTTTCATTTGTACCGTAATTACCCAATTATTTAATAAACATTCATTAAAAAAAATTAATCTAATTACTTTCAAATAGTTAAAGTAGTTTCCGTGTTAATTCTCTATAAAAATTGTAACTGAAAATTGAAAACAGGATCTCGGAAAAATTCCACGAAAAGAAAAACTATCAAAGATGAAAACGTGCTGCAGGCGATACTGAAGAATGTTTCCATTTAGAGGGAAAAAATGCGTCCATTTGAGGATTAGGTATTAAAAAAGTTGTCACTGCTGAAACTTACGAAAGTGCTAATCATGCCATGTCTCTGTGACCTGAGTTTCTTCGTAACGGTGAAGATGTCCACTCGTTTTTCAGTTGTCAGCTGTTGAACGAGTATGCTGAGGGCAACAAACATAGAGCTCCTGTCAGAGCCGCAATTGCAGTGGATAACGATGGGACCAGAGCACTCGCCATCAGTAACAAGTGTCTGATCGACAAGTTCAATGACACCACGCGTCACCTCGGGCACTTCGCCCTCGACCGTCGGCCACCCATGATATTGATATTGCGTTACAACCACTGTCTCATCTGTCTTGGTATTGGCAACGCACAATTCACGTCTCGTGTAGTACGGACAACTTTCACTCTGGATGTATCTCACCCTGATGTGCTCATGCACGGCCTCATCCTCAGGCCAGTATCTGGGGCATTTCCTGGGGCCCTCGTTCAACTGCAACCGATTAATCATCAATATTACTTACGAGAAATTCCAAGCAGTTGTTTAAAATTCTGCTCGATGCTTCATTCTGTTTTATTTTTCTATAAAAATATTATAAAGCTACGAGATATTACCGAAATTTTATATCTGTTGTGAAGTGGTAAACTAGGATAAGTACATTTTTTTGTCGAGCCTGGTTTTTATCCGGTATCTCGGAATTGAAGGAAAATAATGAGATTTTCATAGAAACCTTTTTTGTAGCTCTAATCGTTATCTATAAAAAGTGTTTATGCAAAAAAATTGCTATGTTCCTTCGATTGCGAGCTGTCGGTGAAAAATGGGAGTAAAAAAATGTACTTACTCTAGTTTACCTCATCGCTACTGGTATGTCATGAATTATTATTCAATTTTACAATTGCTTTTCTCTGCATGTTATATCGAGTTAAAAATATAATAAAGTATGAAAATCCTGTTGACTTACATCAGATAACATGACAATCGTGCTGATGCTCTGCTCGGAAATCATCCTCCAGAAGTCAGCGATAGTAGTCTCGAGAGGATCTTGCGTTATAATAAATGACTCGGAATTGTCATACCCCTCGATAAACGAAGCGTTGATGTAAGTCGAATGCTCTCGACCAGGCACCGGTGTAAGAATAACTCTATTCCTATCATACGGTATGACCACTTCACTCCTATTCTTAACTCTATTCTCTTCAGCACCACCCACTGAAAAGGACTTACGTTCCTCCAACACAGAACTGATTTTCTGTGAATTTAAAACAAGTTCCTACAAAAACCGTTTATAGCGTCAGTAAAAAAGCATTGCAGAAGCACATAACACCGGTGGAAAATGACTTGAGATTTTTATCGAAAGCTGGAAATATTTTCAATAACAATACAAGAATTCCAAAAGGAATACTTCCAATGTGAAATCTTCTGCCTTTTATTCTAATACTTTCTAGCTCAATTTTCCTGAATTAAAAGGCAAAATGAATGAATTCGAAACCCACAACCACCACCAGCTTTCACAAAAACTTCAAGGTATTCCCCCAGTGCAAATCTCCTCTCTCATCACTCAAGGCAAAACGTTCAATTCTGAACTCTCAACTCACATCGTACTCGTCCTCCATTCTGCACTTCTCCTTGCCATTGTCCCTCTGCCTGAGCTTCTCGACATGACCCTTGAGCTCCTTAACAGGGATCTCGGTGTCCCCATAGGTGGCCATCTCCATCAACGAGCGATAAATGAAGATATACTGCTTCAGCGACTGTACGAGGAAGTTCCTCTGGTGTCTCAAATCGCAGACCGTATTGAAAATTGAGACCTGTCCCTCGTCGACGAGCTGCTGCAGCAGTGAATCTAGTGCCACCAGAGTTCCAGTTCTGCCTACCCCAGCGCTGCAGTGCACCAGGATGGGGCCCTTTTCCAAGGAATAAGCTGTGTTAACTCGTTTTATGAATCTTAGAATGGCGTGTGGATGCTCTGGAGCCATGAAGTCCTTCCACACAAGGAAGTGATACTGAATTATCGTTCTAGCGTCTCTCTCCCCTGTCCTCGTCATCTTCAACTCCCTGATAACGTAATCGGAGAAGGCTCTCTGTCCCACGTGCTCCACTGTTATGTCCCCAAAGTTCTTCGTCTCGTCCTTGTCAGGCCAATACTTGGCGCACTTAGTCTTTGAGTACTCCTCCAGATTCGTCAGCATCAGTACGAGCTCCAGATGTTGCTCCCAAATCATCCTCCAGTAGTCACAGACAGTGTTCTCCATGGGGCCCTGAGCGCAGATAAATTTCTTTCGCTCCTTGTATCCCAGAACGAAATTGGCATTTATGTAATCTGAACCAGCGATTCCATCGATCTGGGAGAGTCTAACTCTCGTCTGGTCGTAGCACTTGATGTCAGGGTAACGGTTCTTGTAGAGATTTTCTCGAGCCTCTGATGCACGTGTCGTACGATCTGTGAAGCGGTCTGGGAGCAGCTCAAACTCTTGCTGAAAACCATAATCTGAGTCTCGATGGCGCTCGAGATATGCCTGCAGCAACTCGGCTTTTGGAATTGGTGGCATGTCCGGGGGACTTGCTGCTACTAGCTGGTGACGACCCCGCAGACTTCTGCAGAGATGCCTGCCGGTAATAGGCATCCATTAGAGAGCGTTTTTTAGGGGGTAGAGCGCATTTTCTTATGAGTTTCATACATTTTTATTTATCATTCATTGGCTATTTTATTATTATTTGTAAAATTTGAGTCAAAAATTTCCCGGGATTTTCAGGTGCGATTTAGATGTGCCTATCATGTATTCGTAGCAGAGAGGATAAGAAATGTCTCAAACACTTAGACAGTATAAAAGGGGATCAGAAAGTTTAGAATTATTTCAAGGGCCTGATCTATGACTTTAACAGACGAGACGTTAATTCTTTTTTCATTCAATTTTTTCATCAACCGACGATTGATTTCACAATTATATCTGCCTTATAGATGACAGGATAATTTCTGGAGCATGTTTATAAATTTCTAGGTTGATTTATTTTTTGACAGTTTTTTCAATCTTCTATGAGGCGAACATAGGCGAAATAAACGAGTTATTGATAAAATGGACGATGAGAAAATAAATCCTCTTAAAAAGGTATTAATTGAGAACTAAAAACAAAATTATTGAAGAACCTCAATAAACTCCCAAGGAAATATGTGTTAAGACAGGAACCGAGTAAATCGTCTGAGCTCTGAATTTTTTCAAAAATTTCCTCTAAGATCCTATAAAATTCCGATTACTCACCTGAAGCTGTTTCGTAAGTTGATATTTTCCTCGCCACCCTGCTCAGCCCTCTTGGTATAACGATGGAGAACACAGAGTGCCACAAGTAGAATAACAATAATAAGAATGAGAGCGACTGATATCTGTAGAACGAGCCCCAGAGTTCCATTCTCAGCGACAGCAATAACACTGGGTTCTAGGCCCCCAAAGAGAGGATTAAGGTAGCCACTGTAGGCAGGAAGAAGGTGTACGCCTCCAGCCACCACAACCTCGATGAATGCAGTGTAATTAGAGCCCTCGTCGATGTAACCATCGACAGGTGGATATACGCCCTCGCTCTCCATCACAATATTAGCAGAATTATCTCGTCTGCGTCTAGCTCCAGGGGTCGTGGAATTTCCAGGGGCAGTAAAAGTGGTAGCAGCAGTTGTGGTTTCAAAAGATGTAGTAGACACAGTGGCGGTGACAGTTGAAGTGCTTTCCACACTGGAGATAGTAGTGGAGGTGGCATTCCCGGGCCCTTGCACATCAGGAAGAAGATGAAGAGTGGGTGAGGGTTTAGGTCTGAGGCCAATGCACCTGTCACAGTTGATGGAGCCATTAAATAGTACCCTGCCATCCCCAAGGAAGATCTCCGAGTGCAGATCATTGCTATCAAACATCTCAGCGAGATAAGCTCCTCCAGCAGGTGAGGCATGAGCATAATGAAATGAGTGAATATCCAATTCTTCGGGTGGGGGAAGATCCCCAGAGGTCTTTCCTGGTGGCAGTTTCACGAGGAAAATTCTGTAGCAGCAGATGGGTCCATTTCTCTCTGATATCCTGGGGAGGTACATCTTGAACAGCTGTCTGCCCTCGTTCTGTATCTTCCTCCAAGTCCTCAAGTTGAGGCTCTCCTTATCAGGTACACTGACAGGCATAGAACAATTACCAATGGCCGGTTTGCCAGGGCTTCTGAGTCTCGTCACCCCGTAGATCCTCACTGTGTAATTGGTATTGGCAGGTACCCTCTTGAATTCAAAAGCTCTATCTATTTCTCTGGCGTTATGGTCGACAGGACCCCAGCGTTCCTCGTGAACCCTTCCCCTCTCGTTCTTGTATTGCGATCCACCAGTCAGCTCCACCCCATATCTCGTGATTTGGCCATTTGGTACAGCTGGTGGTAACCAACTCACGGAAACGAAACTTGTTCTGCTGATGTTGTCGAATTTACAGGTAACAGTGAGACTCTCTGGTGGACTGCACACACCGTCCATCGTCGTCCCACTGACCTCGGCACTCCAGTTTCCACACTGTTTTGTGTAGTAGCTGCAGGCTGAGATCTTGAAGAGGTAAGTTGTCGCTGGGTTGAGCTCCACGAAGACGTAATCATTGAATTCAGAGGCTGGATGGACTGCCTCCTTGGTCTGAAGATCATGGATCATCATCAAGGTGTAATAGTGAACGTGTTCCCGAAGAGCCGGTGATGGCATTGTCCACCCTACTGTGATGGAGCTCTCGGTGAAGCCCTTGACCGATACATTGGGAACGAATATCGGGTCGGCATCAAGTGTCTTTATCCATCTGTTGTCATGGTACACCTGGGATTCACCAACTTCGTTGATCGCTGAAATACTCAATTGGTATTCGGTGGATTTCTCGAAGCCCTGGAGGACGAAGTTTGTGTTTTCGCCACCCACGGATTTGCTATAGAATTGACGGCCCTCTTGGCCCTTCTTCTGGAATCTCATGCTGTATTTTTTGATGGGCTTGTTACCATCATTTACTGTCCAGTTGAGAAAAATCTTGGAGGCACCCACAGCTTTTATGAAGTCAATGTCGACCTGGGGCTTGTCGATGACGAACAGGTGACGTGTGCTCGTCACTGGACCTCGGTAGTCTTCTGCTGAGCAAGTGTAGGTGCCGTTGTCCTTTCGCAGAACGCTCTCGAAGGAGAGGGTCATTATGTAATGCGTCTCGTTTATTTGGCTGACTGAGGAGAGGTCTCGTAGAGACTCGATGCTCTCTGAGTTGTTACCTTTGAGCCATGTGAAATTCGAGAGGGGAAAACCGTGGATTGGACACGTCAAGTTTACTGGCTTCTCCGATTTTATGTACACTGGCTCTGATGGGTCTATCCTACCGTTTTCTGGGAATAATAAGGGCAGTTGATGGAATCGAATAGTTAAGAATTTTTAATTTTTTATTTAGCTATAGATTAAGAGGAATTAGAGAGGAATTAGAGAGAAATGAGAGAAGAAAAGACAGCAATTAAATATTCTATCGGAATATTTTTTTTCTAGTCCCAGTTTAAAGTGAAAAATTTGTAAAGTTAAAAACAATGGAAAATTTAGGAATCAAATCATGTCAAGAAGTAGAACTTCTCCGAGGACTCACCTATAACGCGAACATCAATGGTTTTCTGCAGTTTTTCATGACCATTCGTTACAGCCATGCAAGTGTAATTTCCCCTGTCCTCGAGGCTAGCTGAGATTAGGTCGAACCTGGCCAGTGTCTCAGACATTTTGACGGTTGTGAGATTTTTCTCATCCTTGACCCAGTAGATCTGACCTGGCTCACTAAGCTTACACGTAAAAGACGGAGTGCTATTCGCCTCGATGCCGTCAATCTTCTGTGATGCCTCGATTTCCAGGGTGGCGAGGGGAATGTGGGGGGTAGTGACAGTCTCAGTTGTTTCTGTGACTGGAATTCATCGGTTTATTATCAACGTCAAGTCATTTCCTCATAATCATTGAATCGAGGTGTGGAAGTTCAATTCCACTGCGGACATTAAATTCTCGATTAATTAAAAAATTATCCTAATTACACAACGAATGTCGTTTCCTAAAATTGAAGGACGTCATGGAATTCATAGAATTCAATAGTGAAATTCAATATCGCATTAAAATTGCATTGAAATTGCATTGAAATCGCATTGCAATCGCATTGAAATCGCATTGCAATCGCATTGAAAAATAGTATTTTCAATTAATAAAATAATCGATTCCCATGAAATACACAAACCTGTTTCGTACTGCAATTTGCTAATATCTCTGTTAAAAGCCCTAATGAGGTACACCTCAATTAAAATCCCTCCCACTACAACTTTAGCATTCGTCGATGTGCAATGACATGTATACATACATCGGAATGACTTGTCCCCTCCCATTTGTATACAAACAGCGAGAAGAAGATAATAAGCCCCGTGACACCTCTGGCAATGGTCGTAGTAACCCCACGACGACGTGGATTACCCCAACCCGGAACACCCAAATCAATGAAACCCAATGAGGATCTCACCTGTCTCATTATCACTGGCAACGACAACAACTCCGTAAAGAATCAAAATCAATGGTAATCTCGCCATGGGGATACGGCTTCGTAACATGGCGTCCTCGGAAGCAGCCGACCTTCTCAATGGTGACAGCCAGGCGTGTACTAATATTTCCTCTCGTCCTTTCCCTCTCCACACACCAACCACTTTGTCACCTTCCTGCAAAATCTCACTTGTCCTCCAAAATCCAAAAAATTTTTTCACTCAAAACTTCACAAGCCCATCCCCCCAAAGCACTAGCCCCTTCCGAGGAGCATTTTCCCCACCTCCAGCGAGTGCTCTGACTCTCACCCCCGTGGATTCATTATCCTCAGGACCAACGGTTTCGTTACGATTTAATACGATAGCAAATTTCTGGTTGTTATTCCCTCTTTTCTATAGACGTCTATTCGATTTTACAACACTTGGCGCAATTATCAGACGTGTTTTTGGCACTGGTTTATTGTTTTTTGGAGGTAAAAAAAGGAGATGCACTGTACCCGGGAGGACACAATTCACCGGCGTGTGCTATCCCCCCTGTTCTCGTACGATTTTCCGTAGAATTTCTCGGAGAAAGTCAGGGGCAGCGCCTGTGGCACCTCCACCAGATAACACTCTAACCGTTTATTGGATGCCGGTAATGGAGAAATGTTATGGCGCACAATCTGTCTCTTGTCTCTGATGATCCTATTAAAAAAAGCAGAGCACTGTCATGGCGCCCACCACAAGTGTCATGGCGCAATGCTCATCACAAGTTCTCTCAGGCGGCACGAGACAGCGCGGCGGTCACTATCACCTTCCCCTCATCGCCATGTCATCCCCACTCTGCAGCTGTTCGGCACTGGTGG
>NW_011887740.1:499742-540469 GCF_000806365.1 Fopius arisanus | reverse complement strand
CTTGGGTGACGTGGAAAGAGTTTCACTTTAATTACTTGATTTATGAAAAAATAGTCAATACTGGGTAAGAATCTCTCTTATTGAAATAATCATATACCCATTGTTCGTTTATGTTTTTGTGGACAATTTTAATGCCATACCTTTTTTTTTCAGGTCAATTTGATAGAAAAAAAATCAAACGACTCGACTGGGATTCAAATGTAAACGCCAGAAATCGCTGAATGGTGGGGACGAAACGCGCATGAGGAGAAGGCGTTTTACAGCTCTACGTACGACGTCTGGAGGTGCTTGTCCTCTGTTTTGGTGTCGGCGACATCAAAGCTTGGCAAAACCTCCCTGTATCATACCTTAGACACCCCCATTGCGTGTGGCGCCCTCCCACTCTTGGGATGCAGTACTACGATGCTGTTGGGGTCACTCCAACCTCCAGAACTGAGCCTCTACTTTAGTCAATCCTCTTTGGTGCCCAGCGTTTAGGAAATGTTCGTCTCTGCTGTTGGAGCCGAGTCGTCCACTGTATTTATCGCAACACGTGGATTCGATCATAACCTCTCTTAAAACGTCAATAATCAATCTTGTTAAAAATTGTTTAAACAATGGGGAAACAGGGGCCACGTCTGACGAGCAGGAAAAAAGCAAAGCGATGGCAGAAGGGCCAGAGCTCCAGCTCTAATCCAGAAACGAAGAAACATCGAGAGCAGGCCCGGTCACGTTTCTTCCAAGAGCACCTAGGTAATCTATTATGTAGAAAAATTCTTTTCTTTATCCTATTTCATTCAAATTTGTTATTATTCCTTCCGCATTCCCTCTCAATCAATCGTTATCAATGGAGCAGGATAATCCACTTCAACTCTCACATCAATTTTCTTATATCGAATAAAAATATCGATCCGTCTATATTGTCCATCATTCATAGGTTCTACAGGGCTGACCACCGAGAGTCTTGTGAAACACGATGCATTGCAAGGTCTAGAGCATCTAGAGATTTCAGACGACGCCTCGACGACGACAACCTTCAAAACCTTCGACACATTCGCGAGTGATTACTCCAACTGCTCTAATCTGTCCTTCTCTCGTTTCCTCACGCACTTCCAGTCTTCATCAGCACTCCACAAGGAGATGCTGGCGATCCTCGCAGCGGTGACGGAGGTAATAAAACAAAACAGTGGGACAGAGTCGTCCACTGAGTACTACGCCGCCCTGATGACAACCCTGGAGCAAGCAGAAAGCGAAGAATCTGTGGCAGCGATTCTCTCCCTCCTGGGAATGGGCCTGAAGACCGTCCCGAAGAGTGTTCTGCAGCTGCAGTTCAGCGAGGCCAGTCATACGTTCTTCCAAGTCCTCACAAAATTCGCTCCTAGTGACAACTACCTAATCCTGCGCCACTGCATCGGGTGTCTATCTCTTCTGCTGCGTTCGCAGGAGTCTGCCGTCTGGTCCAACTCCTCGACGATCCATGTCCTCAATGGAATTCTCGCCTTCACAGTTCATTCAAAGCCAAAACTCCGAAAAGCCTCGCAACACGCCATCTGTGCCATTCTCAAGGGTAGTGACCTCATGCGAACTGATAATCCACCTGCGTACCATCCAGCAGCTCACCAGGTGGCCAAGCATTGTCTCCATCAGCTGGAAAATGCAGGTCAACCTGGTACGACCACAACAACTCTCCACATTCTTACACTCCTCAAGGATATTGCCCATCAACTCCCCAAGAGCCACGTCAAGTCCATCTGTGAAGGTCTTCTGAGAATTATGACCTTGAACAATCCACTGGTGACCTCGTGCTGTCTCCAGACCTTCCATAGTCTTTTTATCTCGAAGCCTCCAGAGAGTGTTCTCCCCAGTCAACTCAATGCCCAGATAATTAACGCTCTGTACGATTATCAGCCAGCTCCTGGAGACACTCAACCCACCCTGGCCTGGCTAGCAGTGATGCAGGAAGCCCACTGCAACCTGGCGAGTAATTCCCTTTCCCTGTGTGCCGCTAACCTCCCCAGGATCATCGAGAAGACCTCTGAGCTCTGGCTGTCTGATAAAACTGAAGTGGTCACAGCAGCCTCCCACACCATCAAGAATCTCATTCAGGTGTGTGTTGCTATGATGTGTGAGAACGAGGCAGTGGCTGAGAACTACAAAGCACCCCTGGGGAAGATTATTCAGCTGGTGCAAGGTGGACTCAAGTACCAGTTCAATTCAGCTTGGCACCATGTGCTGCACCTGTTGGCTGTGGTATTCCAAACGGCTGGGGGTTGCTGTCACAAGGAATTGTCTCCGGTTCTGGTGGAGCTCGCCGAGTTGAGGGACTCTTACAAGTTCACATATAACTCTGAAGTTGAGTATGCTGTGGGGGCCGCTGTGAGGGCCATGGGACCAGAGTTAGTCCTCGCTAAAATTCCTCTTCAAACTGGGCCCGAGGGGATTGATTTAAGGAGAAGCTGGTTACTACCAGTTCTGAAGGAATGTGTGAGTGGTTCTTCCCTTGGATATTTTGTGAGTTACATGCTGCCACTGGCGATCATGTGTGAGAGAAAGTCGAACGAGCTGAAGTCGAAGAACGATGGAGTAGGAGCCCACAGTCACGAGCTGCTCAACTCCCAAATCTGGGCGCTTCTTCCCTCCTTCTGCAACAACCCTAGGGACATCAAGGACAGCTTCAAGGACCTGGCAAGGATCTTAGGCATGGCTATTAGTGAGAAGAAGGAGCTGAGGCTGTCAGTGATGGCATCCCTCAGGAAATTAATAACGAAATCCCAGGAGGAGGACAGAAAGGAGGACGTGGAGACACTAGCGAGATATGCCAAGAACTACATGCCTCTGCTCTTTAATCTCTACACTATAAAGCCCAATGGCTCAGACGAAGAGGGACAGCGTCAAGCTGCTTTTGACACCATCAAGGTCTACTTGACAATTACTCCTCAAGAAGTCACTGGAGAGCTCTTCGACAAAGCCCTGGAAAAACTCCAGGCGGAGGGTAACGATGACTTCACGAAGCAAAGTGTTTTCGATCTTATACGAATCGTCACTCAATTCACTGACAGTAATCGTTTGCAATCTCTCTATGAAAAGATCGTCCCAATAATTCTCGAGGACAAGACCCCGAAGGACCAAAAGAAGGCGTACAGATTCCTTGAGGAAATTTGTGGAAGCCAGTCTGACGTCTGCAAGGCGTACGTACTTGAGCATCGAAAGGCTGTTGAAAAATTGATAATCACTGCTACTGAGAAGGTCTGCACAACAAGCAAGGGTGCAAGGCTCCGGTGTATATCCCATCTCGTGGAGAATCATCCCCAGCTTGCGAGGTCTAAATTCTTCAAGGCCATCGTTCCAGAGGTCGTTCTGTGCATCAAGGATTTGAACAAAAGATGCAGAACGACTGCCTACGAGTTACTTAATGTAATAGCTGACAAGTTTCTGGAGAATGCGGATAATTTCAAGGAGTATATCGACTTGTTGGTGTCAGGCCTGGCTGGAGCACCTATTTACATCAGTGCAACACTCCTGGCATTGGCTTCCTTGACTTACAAGTACAATGGAACCGTCGGGGTTGCCACCCTCAAGGATATTTTGGGGAACACCTGCGTTTTACTGACTGGTCCAACCAGGGAAATCGCCTTGTCAGCCCTCAGTTACATCAAGGTCTATCTCTCTGCTCTCCCAACTGCCATCATTGGCCCCAACTTGGAGGCGATAATCCAGGGACTCGTGGGGATGACCGACGACTGCAAGAGACACTTCAGGCAAAAGGTTAGAGATATCCTGGTAAAGCTCATCAGGAAGTTTGGCACTGATACCATCATAAGCATGGTTCCAGCTTCTGACCAAATGATGCACAAACGATTACGAAATATCAAGAAGATTGAGATGAGGAAGCAAAAGGCGAAGGAGGAGAGAAAGGGTCAGAATGGGGAAAACGAGAGGGACGAGGAGGAGTTTAATGTCAAGAGGATGCCCAAGAGTGTGGAGGAGATACTGGCGGACAGTGATGAGGAGTTTGATGATGACAATGTGAGAGAGGAGTCTAAGGGAAAGAAAACTGCGCGGAGAACATGGATTAAGGAGAGTGGAGAGGATATTGTGGACTTTGCTGATCCCTCAGCAGCTAGGAACATCACTGGAACAAGACCTGGTGAGTCTGTGAAAGTGAAAAAATCCAAGGACAAGGATCATGGGTTTAAAACTGCTGAGGATGGACGGCTTATCATCAAGGACAGTGACGATGAGGAAGATGAGGAATCGACAAAGAAGAAGAAGAAGAAGCTGCCGTTCTTGGGGAGTGATTCTGACGACGATTACCAGGAGGAGGAGGATGATAGTAAGTCTCTGGTGTCCTCTGGGGACACCCGACCCAAAAGGAAAAGGAAACTGAGCGGCAGTGAAGCTAGTAGTGTGGCTACCTCGAGGTATCAGGCTGGGGGAAAAGGAATTCATAGACCTGTCAAAGCGCAAAGGATCGAGAAGACACCTGGTGCTGAGTTCAAGGGAAAGAAGGCACCAGGGGACGTGAAGAAAAAGGGCAAACATGATCCCTATGCTTATCTGCCGCTCACCAGGGCATCGTTGAATAGAAGAAAGAAATTGAAGAATGCGGGCAAATTCAAGAACATCGTCGCTGGGGCCAGGAAAGGGGCGCAGGCGGGCACCAGAGGCAGGAGGAGGAAATAGATTAGTATAGCTTTATTATCTAGCGTATGATAATAATTATGTGTGATTTTTTTTTCTTGATTAAATACTAATAGTTGTTGGAGGATAGAAGTGTGTCATTTGCCCTTTGATCTCGTTGATAGATGAAGAAGTTGTGGATAATAGGAACTGATTCAAAGTCCGTGATTTTCAAAAAAAATCGTTTATTGCGATGATCGTACATTAAATAATTTAATTCATAGTCTCAATCTTAATTAGCTCCTGAAACATAAAATTATTGGGAATTATTGGTAATGAGATTTTTGGCGGTTTTTGGTAGTTCTATAGAAGCTAGGGGGATATCTATGGGAATATGATTATTTCTTTGAAGCTAAAGGATTTGTTTAGAAAAATTAAGTGTTGAAATGGTGAAAAAAAAATTAAAAATCGGGGTGGGGACTGAATTTTAATTACATCTACATCAAATTATCCGATTTGGATAAATAGAGACTCATTTTCGAATTGGTGAAAACATTTTGACAATACATACAAAATTCGACTAGAAATAATTTAGAACAGAAACTGAAGCTTACAATTCAAATGGAAAAAAACATGAATCCTTACTTTTTTGGAAGCATTCCTTCGAGTTCTCCAGATTCTAGCGCCTCCTTGACAAGATCCAACCCCCCCAGGAGTTCTCCGTTGACGTAGAGCTGGGGATACGTAGGCCAATTGCTAAATTTCTTCAGCCCTTCTCTGACAGTTTGATCCTGAAGAATGTCGAAGGATTGATAGTCAGCATTGAGTGAATCCAACAAGCCGACAATGGTCCTGGAGAAGCCACAAAAAGGGTTCTGGGGGTTGCCTTTCATGAAGAGCATGCAGGGAGCCTGGTTGATGAGTTTCTTGAGCCTCTCCTCGAGACTGACCTCGGGTTTGGTGACGTAGACAAGAGGGCCCTTCGGCAAGTGTGCTTTTATTTTGTCAACCAGTGCTGACGGATTTGCCCCGTCCACCCTGTCAATCTGTGCGAGATTCTTCACGAGGATAACCGTGGGGACAGCTGTGATTTTGTACTTGAGGGAGACCTCCGAGAGATCTTCAGCCTCGACCTTGGCGAACTGCACTTCCCCATTCTTGTGGGATTTTGCGAGGTCCTCCAAGAGCTCGTTCATCTGCCCACATTGGTCTGCCCATGGAGCGTAGAAGTGGATCACCAACAAATCTCGTGATCTTGAAAATAAACCAAATGATCACATAGAAATCTTCAGATTTTATTTCTTCCAAATTCTAAACCCAGATAAGGTAAATTCAACACTTTTGATAATTATCGACTGATATATATACTGATAATCCCAATCTCACTAACAATCCTGATAATAATCTCAGACTTTCTTGGTTTAATATCCAGTACAACCCTCTACTTTGCCGGAGGCTTAAAACACTCGAATAAAAAATAAAACAAAGTAATTTTTACAGATTTTCTGGTGACAATTAAATATATTAAGCAAGAGACATTTTGTTTCTTTGTGTGGATTCTTGGGGAAGGTTATGCCAGCTCTTGAGGATTCTCCGAGGGACTACCAATGATACTCACTTGATAAATTCGTCGAACTCCTGGACAGTTGCTAGGTTAGTCACTGACATTGTGCACTTATAATAGATTATTCGCAATTACTCTCGGGAAACTTAAATTAAAGGGTTAAGACACCGGTGTATGGAGAATGTAGTGGTCGATGAAAAACGAGTATGTTCAGGGCATCGCCATGTTCTCTATGAAGATTTATCTCGAACTGACGTCACGCTGACAAAAACACCTCCAGGGACGTAGCGCAATCATCAGAAAAATCTCAATGAGACAATTTGGTTGCAAAATTTAAACTGATCTTTCGTTTATTTATTCGGACGATGCCTGAATGAAAATCCATTCACAATGACTGAAACTAATAAATTAGCGTTTCCGAAAATATTTACCTGAAATTTTGATGTTTTTGTTCTTTTTTGTTGTCGTATAGCCGGGGAATTGCAATTTTGTTGGATATCCATATTGAAATTATTGGATTTTTTATAAAAAAGGAAAAAAATATAATGTAATTTTGGAGTTAGAGAAAATATAAATTAATTCCAGGACTAATTTTTGTTTTACTATTCAATAAAATTATTGAATTCCAGTAGAAAAAAAAACGGGGGAATAATAATATAATTTTAGAATAATTGTTTTTAACATGCAGTAAAATTATTGAATTCTTCAGTAAAAGAAAGGAAAAAGGACTTGATATAATTTTGGAGTTGGAGAAACTATAAGTGAAGTTGCTGAACTTAAAGTATGAGGATTAATTTTCAAAGTGTAATAGTGGGGCACTGAACTGGATAGAATCGTTCCTGATGCTCTAAGAGTAAGAAAAAGGGACCAATGAACCGATGGTGTTCAGGTGGTACCCACGATACCAGCGGAATAATCCAATGATTGATCGAACCCCGTTCTCCAATATTAGGGAGCACAAACTGTGGCTCTTCAAGTAGTCAACTTGTCAGTGAACAACAAGTATCACAATTATCAGAATGAACTGAGTCAACTGGTGACACGCCAGAGCCACCAGTGCCAGTGAGTCAGTCTTCTCCTGAGGGGGAAGTAGGTGTGGATTAAAAAATACAACTGGAGGCAAAGACCGAGGAGAGACAAGTGCCACAGTTGAAGGAGAAGAAATAAATAAGCAAAAAGGGGAAACATTGAAAGGAGGAAGAGGAGGGAATGTCACTGCGTGTGTAAAAAAGTTTTTTTCAAGCCAGATGCTTTCGCGCGCCTTCAGGTGCGGTGGAGTTTTTTTATCCTCCCGGTTACACGGATAATGTCCAAATTGTCGCGTACAACAGCCCTTGCATTGATATCAGACTGGAGTACAGATGATGTTATCGAGGTGCTGAAGAAAGTGAGTAGATTGATTAATCGAGGGAGTTGTCTTGGCTTTTTGTTATTCATTTTGTGTGCGGCTGTGAAAGGCGGGTAATTCGATAGTTTGTGAATTGTCGGAGGAATTCTGGAGTCAGCAATCCCTGGGATAAGAAACCTGAGATATTCAAGGAATATTGTCGAGATAATTGACGCAATTGATGTATTGTTTCAACGCGTCAACCGAGTGTTTCCAAAATTTCAACATTAATGGAAAAAAATTAAGTGCTTTGAGTGAAAATCCTACAAAATATTTTATTGTGCATTATTTTATTGTGCATAATTTTATTGTGCATAATTTTATTGTGCATAATTTTATTGTGCATTAGTCTGCTAATTGTGGCAGTTGAATTCACAACAATTTTTTATAGATTTTGACTTCCCACGTGGATGTAATGATTTTTGAGGAAAAATTGGTGTAAAGGGAAATTCGTTTTCTTATTTTGTCACGGCGTTACGGATTTCCTTCCTCTTTTTTTCTATGACATTGTATTCCATTTGTATTTCTTCCTCATTTGAATTTTGTCGAATTGACGGAGAGCCGACTCGACCACACGCAATTACGGAATGGGGATAAATGGATTCTGATTAATTCTTCAGTACTTCCTCGTTACATCGAGAATAAACGCCATGATCTGCCTAAAATCAAGTTGCCAATAAATGCTCGAAATTCATTCATCAGTTGATGGATTCGTTGGACAATTGGCTGTTCTCTTGGATTGACAATTTTATGGGATTTCCCCGACTTTCCCCGTGTCTGTCGCGTCAGACAATTCTGGTGTAAAGTGGTAATCTAGGATAAGCAAATTAAGCACATTTTTTTCGAAACCAGTTTTCTGCTGATATCTCGGAATTCAAGGGAGATAACGAGATTTTCATAAGAACTTTTTTTGGAGCTCTGATGATTTTCTATAGAAAATATTCATATGAAAAAATCGCTATGGTCATTCTATTCCGAGCTATCGGCGAAAATCTGGCCTCGAAAAAATGTACTTGTCCTAGTTTACGATTTCTGTTCTTCAGTTTCTTGTTATTGAGATAATGAATAACTGTTTATGTTCAGCATTGATTAGGTGGTTCACACCTTAATATCATTGCTTCAGAATGAAAGCATTGTAATCGTTTGATTTTAAGTCTGTAATTTTTCATGTTTGGAGTCAACTTTGGACTTGAGATTCCTGTTTAATTAAGGCATATCAATCTTTCCACAAAAATTTTCGTATTTTCCAGATCAATGACTCTTCTGTTAGGAAATTAGAAAATGAATTTTTTCGTAAAATATTCGTGTGCATGTGACCAAAAACTTCTTCGACGATTACTCAAAAAATAATTGCTCGATTCCATTCAACCAAGGCTTAATAGATTCAGTTCAGATTTCTCTTGACCGAGTTCGAAGATTTGCTACAGCTATGATGTCGGTCCAATGTGTCTTTAATGTTGGTGTAATGTTGGCCCAAGGTTGGTCGAATGTTGATGCAAGGTTGACTCAAGGTTGATTAGAATGAGATTAATTCACAAATCAAACAAAATATCTCCGACAATATTCACTTGAATATTTAAAAAAGAAAGTATTCGTCTAAATAAAAAACGTATTTTCTCTTGGAATTTGAAAATTGTGGAATTGAAATGATTTTTTTAATTTATATGAAATGGATAATCATTCGGGGGCGGATGGCTAATTTATTTGGAAAAATAACCGTATCATATAAGTATCCCACTCGTTTTATTATGGAAGATGTACCGGGCTTGGTTTATCTGATGTGAAGAGGAGACTAAACAGAGTTTATGCAAGTTCAATGTTCTGGGAACGTGCGGACACCTGTGCATTCCTTCACTAACGCACGGGATAAATATGATTTATGTTGTTTTTTTTTTAGAATGCCCTGGAAGACTGCTGTCAAGCGGTACTTAAACGACAAATCGACGGTGACGAGCTATTGGTGAGTAACAACGACACTCATTACAACGTTCCCGTGATAGTTTGAAAGTCTGACGGAGCGAAACTCGAATTTCTCTGGAGACAAGTTCTCAACAGACGTGGCCCGCATAAAGTAATGGGTACACTGAGAAAAAATTAACTAAAAAAATTATTGGAAACTACCAAATGAAATAGATAAATAGTTGTAATTATTTTTTCTTGTTTTTGTTATTACGAGTGATAAATATTGAATTGAATAAATTTGTTTAAGACGACCAATTGAAATTTTGGAGTTCGATTGTAACTTTTCGTGTTTGCAAAAATTCAAATGTGAAATTAGTATTTATTAAAATATGCCTGAGGATGCTTTTTTTGATTTAGAAACATATTTGGTAATGTCAACTAATTTTTTTTTAATATTAAGATTAGAAAAATATTTTTAAACCCCTCAATGGTCACAAAAATTGATAAAATAGAATTAAATAATTCATTTTTCTGTTTCGATTTTCCATAACTATATCATTAAGAGTATATTTATTTGTTTTTCTACATATTTGTGAAGAACTAATAAATGACGCGAGTCTATCGAAATATGTCTAAAAAAAAAACAAGTTACTCACTTCAAAAATATTTCTAATTGTTTAAAATGCAATTTTAATGATCATGATAAAAGCCGCAGGATATTTCCCTTGGAATCACTCAATTCTAGTATTTTCAATTAATTAATTTATTCAAATGTTTAAATATTGAATGATATTTATTATGCGAACAAAATTCGAATAAAGGAACAGGAGATTCTATTACAATTAATTACATAACAATTAATCATTACTATTCATTAATAAAGAAATAATTAATAAATTCCTGAGAAGTAATTTTGCTCTTTCTTTGTTGAGATCTTGAATATCTCATTATTCGTCATTTTTTTTCGCTTCCATTTATCAGCATTTTTTTTTCTCAGTCTCTTTTTGCCGGATGGCGCTTCTGATAACGAGGCTTCCGTTCAGGCGACAGAGTTCTGGAGAAGTTTTTTCAATTTGTTCCCCTCCTCTGAGTGATGCTAATGCGAGTAATTAAATGACGTATTTTTTCGTTGCAGCACTTGACTACTGGTAAATTAGCGCTGTGGAAGAGCGATTTGTCACGGGACCAAATATGGTAATGGAAAAAAAAAAGATTTCAATTTAGTTTAAGGAAGAGAGACTTGGCGGAATTTTTCATGATTTATGAAAGATTTTTTTATGGCTGGGGTGAAGTGGTGATAATGGAAGCCATTCTCATTCAGATGCGAATATCTCGAAACCGTTGACTTCATGGAAAAATCTTTATCTTGCAATCACTTGTTAATTAATTTATCGCCAGTTTATCCACTCATCTCACCCCTTTCGTCTAAAGTTATTTGCAAAATGATCTCAATTTTAGAATCAATTGAGAATACGCAAAACTCTTAATACTCCAATACTTTCTCAAAAAAATACCGTAATCGTAATAATATCGTAATAATTTCCGATATTTATTTATTTATTAATAGATATCAAGAGAATCTTAATTAATTTGTTCTTATTTTCACGGAATTTATCGCATGAAAAATACAAAGCCCGTCGTTTATTCCAGGCAATTACCTTCAGCCAAGGAAATTTTATTTATTCATTTAAATCGCAGAAAATTGATTAAAAAAAAGCTCTTGACAAAACCCTTGAATACGTTTTTGTCTGAAAAACATCATTGCAAAAAGCTCGCAGGAAACATCCGGGAAGCGTTCGCTCTCGAAGTTGTTTCCAAAATAATCTGCTATCCGCATTCGCCTTATCGTCTATTCTCACCACTTCATTCACAACTAATAAAAGATAAAAGAATAATAATGTTAAAATTTGTTAATTAAAAGTACGAATTTTTATTGTGCTTCCTGATGCCTTTCCTTCAAACTCAAGGACACTCTGGAACTTCGTGGAGTCGATAGTGCGATCTCCGGAGGACTATGTGAGTCCTCCGAGTCGTACGGCACCAGACGAGCCGATGAGCGACTCGGGCTCATGGGGTTCGGACTTCGACGACCACGAGGAGCACCCGGAGGAGGCGCGAGCGGCACCCCATCACGCAAAACCCTCAACAGAACGTAACGCAAACTTTCGGAATAGTCTCGCTTTGTTCGAGCTCAACGGCAAGCCACCGACTAGAAAAACTTCCCTCAAATCCCCGGACACCCCCGAGAGCATCTACATGAACTGTCCATCGGACGAAGAGGACACGACGTACATAAACGTAGAGCCCCAGAAGCTGCCTCCACCGAGAACCATATCCCAGTTTTCCAGCAAGCTGGAGAACTGCTTAGCCGAGAAATTGAAGGAGGAGCTGAAACTCATTATCCAGAAAGAGAATTCCACCGAGAAGAAACCAGAGATAGCACCAAGACCGACTTTGGCGGCTTCCAATATTTCCAGACGACCCCAAATGACCAACCCCATACCCAAGCAGATCATCAAGAAGCCCTTACCTCCTCCAGGCACCCCCAAGAAATTCCCAAAGGTACCAGATCGTCCTGACGAACTCCCTAGGCCTCCCAAGATGCTCAGGAACTTCGACCTTGTGGCGAATTTACCCACTAAAGCCGAAGAGAGCGATGACGACTACGAGGCCATCGACAGCCAAGTCGCTCTTCAGCATCAGCACACCTTTGGCAGTAAACAATCAATGCTAGGATCCGTGGAGAGCGTCTACAAGCCCTCGAGCAGCACCACCAGTCAGGAGAAAGAGGATGATTTTTATGAGTGCATTACAGAAGCAGTTAAGTAGATATTTTTATTTTTTCATGAGGCATGTTGAGAATTTTTTTCGATTAAAAATATACCAAATGTTATTTCATATGAAGCAATTTTCTGTGTAAAAACAATCCGAAAAATTACTAAGAAAAATTACAAATTGTAGATAATTCTCGAGAGATAATCGAGTTAGAGTTGAAATTTGGAATGCATGGGGCAAAAGTACAGGGAAAATTGTGTAACCGTTTGGTAATCGTGCTGTTTTAGCCGTTTAATAATTCTCTGGTAGTAGCATGATTACAGAGTGTGTGTGATTAATGTGACCAAGTGCTTATTAATTTGCGTGACTTGTTGCAGCCGGATGATAATGTCTACTACGTGCAGCCTATCATTCCCCCGTCGATTTCAACGGGTCCGCCGCCCCTGCCGTCGAAGCCGATCACCCCCGGAGATGCCCCTGCCCCCACAAATCCTCGGAAGATGAGCCTTCAGCATGGTTTGTACTACTTTTCTACTTTCATTCTCTAAATTACGAATTTTCTGGCTCGTTCTAGTCAAAATGATTAATTAATTAATTAATAATAATAATATCGATTAATTAATCATAATCATATGAATTCTTAGTCGAAATAATTATCATTATTAATTAATTAATTGTTTTTGTTTTCTGATATTGATGGGATTGACCCGAAAAAAAATATTGTTTTTGCATTTTAGCATTATTTTGTGACTAACAAAGTTTCATGAGCGTGTAATAATTTTAAAATGGTTTTCTTGATGTTTTATGAATTTGAGAAAAGCTTAGAAAAAATTTAGAAAAATTATTGCCCGATTATGAGCTTTTTTCGCATCAATCCGATCTACAAAATGAGGAGAAAAAATCGTTCCTCAAGTATATTTATTAAGCACAAGATTTAGGGGCAGGGATGAGTTGATAGGCGGTAACCGCTCTGAATTTTATTCAGTAATAATATCATGCATCAAAATTCCGAAAAATATCATAAATCAAAATATTACAAATGAACGGATTATAATATAAGTTATTTACCGCGTTTATCATTTAAACATTTTCCTGCATTTAACATTTAAACATTTTCCTGCATTTAACATTTAAACATTTTCCTGCATTTAACATTTAAAAATAATCACAAGACTGTAGAAAATAGAAAAGAACGAATGAAAATGATCGCATTACCTCGAAACTTCATGAGCCATTAAGGCTCGGGTGGATTATCTAGAAAAGATAATTTACTCCGAAATTCGGATTCCTAATTAATTTGGCAATTAATCGTTTTTTTCAATAATTGTTAACTAGCGTTCTAGCGGTTGTCAACAACTAGGCCGCTAGCTAACAATTATCGGAAAAAACGATTAATTGACGGAGTAATTAAAAGTCCCAATTTCGGAGTAAATTATCTTTTCCAGACAGTCCATCCGGGCCTTAAAGAATGACGAAACGCTAAAACAATATATTTTTTCATCTTTACCCATCAAAAATTTGTCAAAAAAATTATAAAAATGGGAATTTTTGCGGAAAGGGTGTTGAACATCCTCAAGCATCTGGGTGATCATACAAAGTTTCAATACGAAGAACGAAACAACGATAAATGCGAGAGGAGCAAAAAAAAAATAGGCAACACGTGGAATGCAAGTGGTGTTTGCCACTTGAGATTCGATTTTCAAGAGTCAGTACGCTCTGGGAGCACCAAGAGATCACTTCAATACTCCGAATCAAATAAACATGAAGTACTCGCGAAAGCCTCTTGATCAGTCAGAGACAATGTGATTTACATTTTTCATCATAATTCCTTGATTCGTCCTGCAATGCGAAAGATCATTGGCATGTGTTCATGCTTTTATCTGAGGATTACGCAACGTTTATTGAGGGGATTGACTTTGCGGTTGACTACCGAAGTGACTGATATGATCGTGAGGATCAAGAGGACCATCTCCAGGGGCTGCTACACAGAGTGTGAGCCCCTTGAGCCCCCAGGTAGTTAAAGAGACACTTCGATGATTATCATTCAAATTTATGTGAGTGAATTTATTCCTGGAGATGAGTGGATATGTAGAACAATAAAAATCTAGTACTTCCTGCGAGAATTATTATCGATTTTTCGGAAAGCTATCAATCTAGGGGAAAATATTGAATATTTAAAAATATTGAAATATTTTTTGCAGTTGAGTAATTTTCTAATACGAAATGTCTTCTCAGATTTTCTCATGACAGAAAATTTGAATCATTCCATTTATTTGACATTAACAATAAGGAATCAGCATTCTGCAAAATTGTAATATCACATTACAGTTAATAATCAAAGAATGAAATAAATAAATAAATAATATCAAATGAATAGATAATCCCTGAATTAAAAAATCGTCCAATAAATACAATATCAATTTTCCTTGGATTTGCTCTTTTTTGTTAAGAAAACCGAATGAAAATCGCTGGATCGTCTTCAGTGGAATATATAGCAACAAAATGATACGATAAAATTACATAATTTTCTGTAAAAATAGCGTTAATGCCGGCAGGGATTATTTATCGAATTTCTTCAGTTTTAATTTAATATTATTAGTCTACAGTATAGAAAAACCATTTATCCACTCAAATGATTGTAAAAAAATTAATGAAAAGAGAGGAAATTTGTTGAGGGAGGTGAAGAGACATTTTGATTTAAAGAGATCTGCCAGGTTTACAAAAAATTAATAAAAAATACAGAGTGTATTGTTCTCCGTCATCATGGGAATTGGTAAACTGTGTTGTTCATTACTTCTCTGTAAACCTGGCAGATCTCTTTAAGGCCCGGATGGACTGTCTGGAAAAGATAATTTACTCCAAAATTGGGACTTCTAATTACTCCGTCAATTAATCGTTTTTTCTGATAATTGTTAGCTAGCGGGCTAGTTGTTGACAACCGCTAGAACGCTAGCTAACAATTATTGAAAAAAAACGATTAATTGCCAAAGTAATTAGGAATCCGAATTTGGGAGTAAATTTTCTCTTCTAGATAATCCACCCGAGCCTTAAATCAATATTACTCTTTACTCCCCTGCCACGATCATTCCTCTTTTCTTTTATTATCTTTTTATAACCATAGGAGTGGTTTCCGCGATACAATTTAAAATCTAAACTTTATTATATCTTAAGCTAGAATGATGAAATTCAATCTGAAGATCACGTGCGGTAGATGGTCCGCACTGGCGTAAGAATAAATAAATTTTAAAAACGGAATGCTAGTAAAAATTCGAAAATTTCTTAGAGAAAGCACTAGATTTTTCTATAAATTTTTCCATGGATAGGGGCCACACGCCGAGGGACCACCGGACCGAATTCGGGGCTTCCAAGAGACCTCCTCAGTTACCTCTAAGTCCTCCTACTAGTCATATCGCTCTCCCTCCATCGTTCCCTTCGTTCTATTGAAAATACTCCAATTAATCTAATTTAATGAATTTAATTACTAAATTAATCAGTTCTCCGTCTGCAGCAGTTGATTCCTCGAGTGTTCTATAATTTTTTTAGTTATTGAGAGTGAATTTTATTGTTTTTCTTTTGTGGAATAAGTTTTAAATATTCTGGTTGTGAAATGGCATCTATTGGTGAACCAAAACGTATTGCAGTATTGAACACTGGAATTCCCAAGCAGGCGCGATTTTCTGAATGCTTGACTCAAGCCGCACTCACTCAGGCGAGATTAAATCTCTCCAGTCAGTAATTCAAAGATTTTATTATAACAAAAATGATAATAGAGGAATTTAATCAGATATTGGACGGAGATTGATAGCAATATGTCATCAATTATGGGGTTATCGAAATTGGTGGATTGACTGTGTCTTGAATTTTTGTAGAGAGACCGCCGGAGAAGAAGCAATCTCCACTGCATCACTCTGGTAGCAATTCGTCGCTGTCGGAGATGAGGGCAACGAGACCACTTCCACCACCTCCTGACAGACTGACTTACGTCGATCAATCGTGGTTTCACAGTATCACCAGGGAACAGGCAAATGCTGTTATCAGGGAACGTGAGTACAAGATCGTGAACGTTATCCAAACAGACGAATGTCTAGATAATTGTTACTAATTTAATAATAAATATTTGTCGACTATTTAGTAAGAGTTATCTAGCGGTTAAGAAAAATTAGTTAAAAGTTAAGAATTTTGTCTTCGTGTATATTTTCTATTTAAAAAGCGAAAATTGACCCGCCAATTTTTATTTAGGTCCACACAACGGTTATTTCCTCCTGAGGCCTTCGAATACAAACCCAAATAATCCATTCGTCCTCACCTTATGGTTCAACGATGGCGTCTACAACGTACAAGTTCGAAAACGACCCGACAGCAGGTAAATTTTGGAATTTTTGATTATTTAAACATGAAAAATTTCCAATGTAATCGTAAACGATTGTAGACTGCACGGTAATTACGCTCTTTAATTACGGGAGCAGCTCAAATAATTTATAAAAAAAAACAAGCTTGGAAAAGAAAACTCGGAAAAATAGAAGATATCAACAATAATTCGTTAAACAAAAGATGTAATTTTCATTTCCAGTAAATATATCTCTCCGTGTGAAGAAAAAGTTAATGAAATATCTTTGAGTAAACTAAATCTCTAAAATATTTATATAACATCCCTATTGAAATGTTCGTTTTAACAAAATTTGTTTGACATAAATAAATTGGATTGGCAGGAGTAATGTGTTCTGACTGGACAATATGGATAAACGTGATAACAAAATCATCATCATTGCAGATATGCCCTGGGCTCTCCACGAGCGCAAGAACAATCATTCGCGAGTGTCGAGGAGATCGTTCAATTCCATTCTCGCGAAGAGCTTCCCCTCTGCAGAGGACGTGTGCAAACGGGGAGCACGTTGCTGACGGATACGCCTCCCAAGAGATTGAATCCCTGAATCACCAGGTCACACAGCTCAATGGAAACACGACGCCAGACTGATCTCATCGTCATCCCCTTATTTCCTTTATGACTGATTTCTAAAAAAATCTCATGTGCATGACTTCATGCAAATTCATCTCGTTTCGATTTAATATGAGTACGTCATAGACATGCGTCACCATCCGATAACGTCCATATTTACTTAACGATGAAGTTCTTCATTAGATTATTAAGCGAACAACGGTTTGGAGAGCGAAGTGATAAAGTTAAATACATCCAATTTTACAGACTAAAAATATTCATTGATCTAAAAATTATTGATGCGAAGAGATAAACGGTGATAAGTGTATTCAATTAACACGTAATTAACAAGTCTTCGAGGAATCTATTTTTTTCTTTTATAAAAAGAAAAAGTGAAAATTTGATAACCACTCACACCTCAAATAATTTTCTGAAAACGTGATGGGGGAATTAATCGATATGTTGAACTTTATCTCTTTGTCCTTGCATTGATTTTAGGTGAAAATATTAAGAAATCTTTCTGATGGGTATTTGAAAATATTCAAAAAATTCTGCAGGGATTCTATTAAGCTAAGAACGGCTGGTGTCGAAATATTTTAATCCATAATTATGGAAACTGTTAATTCGGTTGATTCCACTTTATCACTTCGTCGTGAGTTTTATTCAATATTTATTATTGAGTTTTTTAATGAGTTCTTTTGATGTGACGAACACTGAGATCTGCTTGTACGTACCTACACGCTTTTGAAAGAGATAGGGGAATCCTCTAGTGTTTTTAAATATTGGGCCTTGACTTGACAGATTTATTTATGGACAGGTCAATTAACAAATTCAACACGAGGCGAATTCCCCGCGTTACTTGATTACGAATATGCATTTATTTTAGAATAAAGTATTTTATATTTTATATGCAATCGACAATCAAAATTTGTTATTGTATTTCAACGTTCAAATCAAAGGCGGGGAGAACTAGCAGATTAATTTCATGTGATTGTAGATGAGAGTGACGGTGAGGCGAATGAAATGAAATTTTAGTAATGGGTCTCCGTTTCGAAGATATTTTTTTGGACTTCGAATTGAGAAGAAATTCATTCCATTCGTGCTGCATATTCGAAGATTGCTATTTCCCTCCACGCACGCCTGCTTATGTACATTTTATATCGAACAAATAAAAGAGGAATTGAACCATTCTGAGGATTTCTATCTTATTGTTTTTTTCATTTTCATTACAGTCTGATGCCCCTTCCCACGATAATCGATATCACACTCGTCTCACACAAGGTTCGAGATATTTATTGGGAAATATAATCGTGAAACGATTTAGATTTCATTACAAAACAGCTTTTTTCCGTAATTGGATTTTTTATCAACAATCCGTTAATTTTATGTATGGCTGGTTACAGAAAGATCGACGCGCATCATGATTAAATTCGTCAGGAAAATACTTTTCAGGGCTTATGCCATAGACGACTATGTCATCACGATATGCCCGAAAGTAGCGAAGAAGCGAAATAAAATATAGTTCGTAACTTGTGCAGAAAGTGGTTTTTGGCGTTTGAATTATACCTCCCACACACCAAAAATCATTTTTCCGCACTTGTTACGAAATATACAATGTCGGCTATATTTTTCCCAGAATTCAACTCCTCACCGAATGAACCAATGGATTGTTTACATCTTGGAGCCCGGAAGTAGTAGAGCGGGCCAGCCGAAAGAGGCGCGAAAAAAGGAATTGAGGAGTGGTGTAACTATAAAGAGATTTTACTGTATATAAGTCACGAATACTAATAGTTATGATAAACATATATTAATTTTTTATCATTGAATAGGAAATTATAATAGTCGAGTTAATATGCATTATAAAAATCCATTAATCCTTAATAAAATAGCATCCAAACGATTGATTGAGCTTTTGTGTAATACTGGGTCAAACGACCAAGTTCGACACTTTCTGCGTTCCCTTTCTATCGTGAAGCGAGGTTTTTGTAAACATACTCACTACTGTGTTCTGTATTTGTGTAATACATTCATGAAACGGAGTATTTTCTGTTAGATTCTCGAATAATGGTCGCTTAAACAGTCTTTTAGCTTCTCTTCGTTGTTCCGGAGTCACAGTACGATCATCCAGGTGTTCTAATCTTGGAAACCACGATATCACAAATAATCTAAAACATACAAAAAATTAATCAGAGACAATTAACGATTAAATTTTCTCGAAGGTGGAAATTCGTTGGAGGATGAAACAAAAAACATCTATTGATAAATATGACAGATTTAAAACGCTTTTTTAAAGTTTTAAGTTATTAACATTACAAAAAACATCTTTTGAAATGACTCGAAATTGATTTGCTCAGGGAAAAATGTGAATTTCCCAGTGGATGCGCTTTTGAAAATGGAAAAATCATTCATTGTTAAGAGGATGATAAGCATTCAATTGAAATCCAATCATATTTAAACATTTCCTAGATATTACTGATAAGATTGATGGATGGATGGACTATAAAAGTTGACTAATACCTTAATTTGATAAAAAGAATTATCTAATTTTTAATTCTATATCTTAATTTTTCAGTTGATTAACGCTGACTGGTCTACACTCAACTTGGATCTCAACCACGTAAAGCTTAAGATTGAAATTAATTCTAAATCAATCACAAGCATATAGAAAAAAGTATAAAAAACATTGTCGAACATTCGAATAATGATAATAAATGAAATACAGAGCATAAAAAATGAATCAATACCTGTATTGTAGGTAATCATAAAATGTTCCTCCATTAAGATAACTGGGTGCCGACGTATTGCCCATTAAACAAAGATAACGAAGATTAGGCAGGCTCTCACTCAAATTCCTCAAAAAAGGAAATAATTGGTTGATATGGTTATGATTCAACCACAAGAGTTCTAGTTTCGGCAAGTATGGAAAAATCGTATAAGCATCAATCCTATTGTTATCTAGATTCAACGAAGACAGGTTTTCAAATTCAGTTAAAAACTGCAAATTCCTAAAACCAATGAAAAATAACAGTGTGAGAAAAATTCGTGTATTATTAAATTACAACAATAAAGGAATTATTGCAAACCTGCTGAATTTATTGTGACTGATGTCGAGTGTCGAAACAGAAGAATTGAATCTTTCGATGATATCGTAAGGCATAAAGAATAGATTTTCGAATGCGAGGGATAACGATGACTCGTCAAAGTCGCCTGAGATTAGCTCACTGTCATTTTCTGAGGATGTGCTGGAGTGTCTCTCATTGATGTCAGCGAATACTGCTTTGCCAAGAGAAGTCATGGCTATTTCGTCCAATTTTTTATCCGGATTATCAAGCCCATTCCCATCGTACACTCTGAATATATCGAAAGCAATCATTTTTTCAACTGTCATTCGCCACCTTGTCTCACGTCATTAACTTACTGCTTGCATATTTCTCCGTGATCTTGATCGAGTGCACAGAGCGTGTAGTGATGTACCAATGGCACGGGAAAGTACCATTAAATATATCATTAAAAAAACATATGTATAGAATTCAACTGCGAAGAACTGAGTAATATTAATTTTTAGGCGCACGGCTAGGAGAGGTGCGCAGCAACGGGTGCGCCCTGTCACGATTGTCACTGCGCTGTCAGGGTTGCCAGATGGCGGCTTTTTTTTTAAACTAGGAGACGATATCAAAGCGCGGAATGCGTCCGCTCTTAGGAGAACAATTTTTGAAAGATTCGTATCAATTCTGAACTTTTTAGAATTTTAAAATTGAAATAGAAAAAATAATTATTTAAATTTATTATAATTTATTAATATTTCTAATTTGAATGCATCCTCCGACATATTTTAACGAATACTAATTTCCAATTCGAATTCTTACAAACAAGTAAAGTTACAATTTAATTAAATTAAATTTATTCAATACAATATTTAGCATTTGTAATTACGAGAGTTTGCGATTATTCATAAATTTCATGAGTTAATTTATAATAATTTTTTTGATTGAGTACGTCATAGCAAAGTCTCAGTGAGCTATCAACCACATTGTTGGCGAAATGACCAATAAATCGCGTAATCATCTTGAATTGATTGATCGTACCTGCAATGAAAGAGATATTAAAAATAACCGCCTGTCAAATCTGGCTGCCATGTTGAAAAAAAAGTGACATCTGCTGGAGGATTCGCATAACTCTGGAGAAAACAACAATATGCATCAGACAAAACATAAATGACTTTGAAGATATAGTCATCTACTGAACATTTCGAAGTGAAAACGTCCAATAAATATCAACCAACTCTTCGTAACACATTATCATGACTGTAAGTAGATGTAAAATAATTATTTCTCATCATTTCATGACATTGAAAATCTTCATTAAACATTTCGTTTCGAGGTTATCTGTGGATTTAGTGTTATTGTTGATTAAAAATAATGTTTAAAATATTTTGACGTGATTTGTTTTTGCAGCAACGACCAGATGACCACAGGAGGAAGTGGAATAGGGAGGAATATGAGAGGATTGCTCTCCAGAGGCTTCAAGAGGAGATTGCTGAGGAAGAGTTGGGGATACCGAAAGCTCCGACAGTGAAGAGAGAGCTTCTCAAGCAAAGAGATTACAAAGTCGACTTAGAATCGAAACTTGGAAAGAGTGTTGTCATCAACAAAGCCACACCATCCTCACAGACTGGAGGGTACGAAATATGTGCCTAGATTTTAATCCTGTTCAGGAATGATCCACTCAGTCTTTCCACTTCTTCTGATGGAAAGGCACAATTTATTATTTATTATTGAATTTTTAAGGATCGGAGCTAATTTCGCCAATCTATTCATCTGCAAAATGAAGATATTTAATTAATCTCGTTGTTTGCATTCTTTCCTTGCAGATACTATTGCAATGTTTGCGATTGTGTTGTTAAAGACTCCATAAATTTTCTCGACCACATAAATGGAACTAAACGTGAGTATCGAAGATTTTAAAAGTCTTTAAAGACCTGTAGTTCATTTAATTGATCTTATTATATTTATTGCAGATCAACGAAACTTGGGAATGTCGATGAAGATCGAAAGATCGACATTGGACCAAGTGAAAGCCAGATTTGCTGCTAATAAGAAGAAAATGGAGGAGAAGAAGAAGGATTATGATTTGGAGCAGCGAGTCAAAGAACTCAAAGAAGAGGTAAATACCAAAAAGCCATAATTTTGGTTATGCTTTTACAGCTCGATATGTTCGTGAATTAATACCTCTTTTTATCTTTCTAGGAAGAAAAAATAAAAGAATATAGGAAGGAGCGTAAGAAGGACAGAAAAAGGAAAATAGAAGAAGCTAATGAGGAAGAAGAATCTGGGGCTGTTGATGAAATGGCCGCAATCATGGGCTTTTCAGGTTTTGCGTCCAAAAATCGAAAATAGTCGTTTTTAATTGCATTTCGCACGCACTGAAATTACCATTGAAGTTCGACGAATGGTAAATTTAAGTAATAAAATAGAAGGATAAAATGGTGAATTGCGATACTAGATTTTTTATATATTAATGGAATCTTTTTACAGAACAGTTTCATCTGCACTCAATAGAGTCTTCTACGTCATTCTCTCCTCTGAAAGTACTTGTTGAAAAGTATGATTATGCAGTGATATTATTACGTTTTTTTCTGAGGATATTAATATAATGATATTAATATCAATTTTATGCGAGTGGTTCAATTGAAGATAAATAATTAATTGCATAATAACAATCTGGTCTAAGAATTAATTATTAAACAAATGAAAAATTGGTCGGGATTTTGTCTTTTTTAAATAATAAAAAAATAAAAACAATTTTGAAATAATAAATAAATTTAAAAAATCTGGACATTGTTTATGGGATCCATTTCAGAATAATGGGAAAAATAACAACCATTCGTTTAGATTTTAAATAGAGTCTTCAATCTGTTCAGTTATAAAAATTTTCACTGTTCTTCAATATCATGATGAGGAATCCTGGGTTTAACGTTTTGCAACTAGTAAAAAATCTTCAACTAGAAGAATATGAATGTTAGTTTATTGAGATTGTTGTTCGAAAGGAGACATTTTCGTTTTTAGCGTCGAAAGAATTCGTTAAGCACCTATTTCTATTCTACAGAATGGATGAATGATTTCGAACTGTACCTCGGATGTAGGTATTATCGTCCTTTTTCATTCTTAATAATACAATGACAGAAATGAGAAAAGTAAACAGAAGTACGTAATTAGATATAAATAATTAGAAATATAAATAATAAATAGAGAGGAATCGTTGAAAACAAGAACTTTGTATACAAAAGTCGAATATATAAAAATTATTATAAATTCAATTTCGTTATATTAAAATTAATATATGATCAACATTTAATTTTGATGATAACATTACAGAATACTGAAGTTTGACTTTATTCATCAAATTTAATGAGTGTTTTATAATAAAATAACAGTAGATATGCCATAACTTTTTTTTAAATCTCGTTTTCTAGCCATAGAATAATTCTCTTAATCTCTTTCTGAATTGCTGATGCCTTCATTTTTAACATCTGACGTATTGATAAGAAGCGATCATGGCTGGTCTCCTCCTCATCATCATCGGTCTCTTCTTTTGAGATTGTTGAGATGAAAGAGCGTAACGAAATGAGTGAATCTTTCGATGCTTGGCCTGAATCCTGAGAGCGAGCACTTGCATTATCGAAACAATCTCCTTGACTGAAATCTTTACTTGTTACGCTCAACCAGGGATTGGAATTATCTGTTGATGTTGCATACGATGTTGACTGAGTAGCGATTTCTGAATAGGTGCATCGTAGATTTTCTGTGGTGTCGGTGCAATTTTCCGCGGAAAAATATTCGTCTACCGTTGAAGAGATTGGCTGCGAAACTTGACAAGCTGG
Source organism: Fopius arisanus (assembly GCF_000806365.1). Lineage (NCBI taxonomy): Eukaryota > Metazoa > Arthropoda > Insecta > Hymenoptera > Braconidae > Fopius > Fopius arisanus. Next base: position 516,426 of record NW_011887740.1, on the reverse strand, counting down.
TTCATCGTAAAAATTGACGTCTTCAAGAGACTGAACATCTTCTGGATTTGATATCTTTCTTCCTGGTATCGGCGATGAAATCGTGTCAACATCTGAAGACATAACTCGGTAATTAAGAGATGCGTTCGACTTTCGAGAATTTACTTTTTTATATGACATGTTTTCTGGACAACGTGAGTTCTCGTGACATTTGAAGTTCCTTGTGCTTAAAGAATCGATTTCTAATGATGAGCCTTCATATTCTTCACCGGTGAATTCGTGAGTAGATGATGCTGAAGGTAACGTTAGGCTATTGATTGTTTCAATTGACGATTCTGATTTTGGAAACGAAAAGCTCTGTTGTTTTACGTTTACTTCTTCTCTCAGTAAAGAATTTTCAGCACTTGAAATATTTTCTTCAAACGTGAAGATTTCTCTTACATTTTGCGAAATAATTTGTTGAGATACAAACTGCACTTCTTCATCATTGCTAATAAGAATGACTTGAGAGTCTGAGGCTGTTTCATTGTCCAGTGACCCATTTTTTTCAATTGCAAGGTTTTCCCCAGATGAGAGAGTATCTTCCATATCTGGAAGAATTTGCTCTTTTTCATTATCACTTATGAAAATGAATTCAGGTTCTGAAATTTTTTCATCATATTCCTGTGAGACTATTGGTTGAGGCGATGTGCTATCAACATTTTGTGAATTAATTTCCTCAGGTGGTGATATTGACCTAAAATCATGAACGAGTCGAACTTGATCAGCCAACAGGTTTGTCTTCAACATCTTTAAGACTTGCAATCCTGGATCTGTATTTTGCGTACGAACAGAACTATTTATCACATATGCAGATTCATAAATTCCAGTGGAACCGCGGTTTTTGATCGCACCGGGAAAAAAAGGACTTGCGCTTCTGAGATAATTAAACGCCGGGACATTAGGTGTCTGATGAAACTCTTCCAAGATTGGACGATTATGTGCCAGAGTTCTCCAATTATTTTTGAAATTTCCAGTGAATTGAAACTGCGATTGAAAAACTGGGGGAGTTGTGTGGTTGTAACAGAAAGGACTCCTTCGATTTTCCTTTCCAAAGGGATTGATAAGAAAGTCTTTCTGAGAGAGGATTCTCTGGTGATTCATTGAACCGTCAGATTGGCCTTGATAGTACGAGGTATTAAGTTCGTCCTGAATAATCTGAGGACTTTCAATGGGCGATGTCTTCAGGACATTTCCACGATTCCAACTGCTTACGTCGTGATCATCTTGCCGCAGATCCTGAGAATTTCTTTCAACTGTGAGCATTGATTTGCGTAAATTCTTTTCATTCGAAGTCCATGACAAAGTCTTGTGCAAAATTTTTATTTCATCAAATTCTTCGCTTTGGGTCTGGGAAAAAATAGCAGGACTCACTAACCCTTGTTTCATTCTGTTTTCAGATGACCCTGAGCTTTGACTGAAAGAAAAATTGTGGGGGGCCAGGAAATCACTTTTTTTGTCGCTGTCTTTATCACTTTGACTTGCGATCCTGTTCAGTCTCCATCCGGCACTGACATCAGACTTTTCTTTTCCATCTATATCTTCATTATCATTAATCGAACTGTTTCTCGAAGAAGGAGTAAAATAGCTCTTGCAACTACTGTTGTCCTCATCTAAGTCAGCCCAAGCCATCTTGCGAGCTTTGCTGGGTACATCATTCTCACTATCAGATTCATTTGATTGTAACGGTCTCTTTCGAAAAAACTTAGGAGTGAACTCAAGAATTTTATCTGGGACACTCTGTAAGGTGTCTGATGCATTTGATTCCTTGGAGTTAGCCTTGCTAAGCTCGTACAGGGACTTTTCGACTCGGGGTGCAAAAGAGTTCTGCCTTTTTGAAGAATTCTGACTGTGTGAGACTGCAGATCCTTCTGGCTTCATTTCTATTTAAAAAAAAGAAACAAATTAATAGAGGCGCAATGGAATGGTCAATAATTGATGAAATTGATGTTTCAACTAACGTTCTCGATAGTAGAAAAATATCTTTCGATATTTCGTAGTAAAATCGATTTTATCCATAGATATCGATACATTTCCCGTTTTCTATTTAAAGTCAATCAGAAAAAAAATCAGAGTAATGCCTTGTAATCAAATAATCTCGTGATTACTAATATAATAATATTTATAAATTCATTTTGGAAATCGAGTCAATGGCAAATGTTCCACTTTCTCCCAACCTTTTCTATTAAATGTGACATATCCATATTTCTGGAATATCATGCAAGAGTCTAGAAAGTCCTAAATGTCTTCGAGTCGGTTTATAATATTCAAGAATTTTCTATAAATATTTCTAATCTACCAAAGGGTAAACTGCAAAAACTGAAATGGTTTCTGAAAATTTTCTTCAATTAATTTAAAAACCTACCAAAATCTTGATAATCTCTATTTAGGCAATTCTCTTAAACCGGAAACGAATTGTACAATGAACAGTTTGCTTTCCCTCGAAGGCTACAGCCTTATTACACTGATAATGAAACGGAACTATTTTTATCTCTTGAACAGTTGAGTTTTTCTCTGTGCAATAGCTCAGACTAACCTGAATTGAAAAACTTATTCCTAATGTATAAATATTCAAAAAAATATTTGGAGTGCAAAATGTTGAAATCTCAAATGCCTTAACAATTTCATAGCATGCTTCATAAAAAAATGAATTTCAAATACACGAGGGGGTAACGACCAAAAAAAGTTCCAACATCAATTAAACACCATCTAAATTTTTCCTCAACGACTTCTAAATGATTTTCTTAAATATCTTCTGGATTATGGAAAATTTGGACCTTCAGTATAACAACCGAATAAAAATAATCTTGTACAGTTTTTTAATATCTTGTAAGTCCCGAGATATCAACGGAATTAAACATAAATTTGTGTTTATAGAACTAAAATGATTTTTTTTCTGAATGCAAATCTCAAAAACAATTAATACCTTTTTTGATTGTTTCTACGTGTGTTTTTTTAATATATTTGAAAGCTGGAGGATCTCTCGACTCTTTCTTCACTGTTTTCACTGTCAATAGATTCAATCCTTTCCCCAGATTCCCCGTGACCTTGTGAGCACCAAATCTAAGAGATATAATAACAAAATTAAGTTAATCATTTGTTACACGTTTTAGTGTTCCCGTTGAGGTTTTGTTTGACATGTGACCATGAAATAGCATAAATGTTTCATATTTTTGTTCATCTGACAATTGATTTAAGAATTCAATACTGGAGAGAAGGAATATATCGTGATTTTCTTTGTTACAGAAAATCAGTTCTTTCACATGAATAATTACTTGAAATTCATATATATTCAGTTGATTTCGTGTCGTTCTGCATTAAAAAAAAAAATCTGTGCATCCGAGCAAATGTTTTTGAATTTTATAGATCAAGCCACATGTAAGTGCAGATTTTTTTTAAGCAAAATTATATGGAGAATTCAGTACATCGTTCACCTTATAATATCTCCCATCAAATTTGGAATCCCCAATTTCTGAAGAGCCTTTCCCTTGATCTGTTTATCACTTAAAAACGGATACCTAATTTTCGCCAAACAAATCTCTCTCTCAATAATCTTATTCCAATTGTTACTAAACTCAAATTTCTTCATAATTTTCATACAGCACTTGTCAACAATGTCAAAACACTTTTTTTTACACTTGACGTGGGCTTTTGGCTCGAACTTTAATTCAACTACCGATTCTTCATGCATTTCCATAATTTATCGGCAAACTAATTCAACAGAAGCATGGATAAATATATTATCAGGTTCAATTAATCGATGGAAATTACTTACAGCTGGTGATAAACAACAGACGATCGTAAAACGTTTTCATTCGTTAGTTGTTTGATGTTCGTTGACAGTGATCTCTCTCGGAGATATGTCCACCGGTGTCTCAACTGTCAAAATCTCACAGAAATAATTCTCATTACTCCCAACAGGATCAATCAACTTCTTCGATATTCTCTCGATATATATTTTATTTACATTAACAAAATGAACACCATTTTTTCAGTGTCAGTTGGATCACCTGGGGGTCACGTGATCGCTTCTAAATAAACAATTGTTTTTTCATTGGATTTCGATATTAGAACGATGTGCCAACCTACAAACAGTTGCTTACCACCATTTCTAAATGATTTTTCGACTTACAGAGTATTAACAAATATCGTAATTTCCATTACTCAGTTTTATCGCCCAAATATTTGGAATTGTTTGCATTAATATATTTTTTTAAATGCACGATTAATTTCATAAAATTGATCTAATGATCTCGGGAATAGTGGACAGTTCTTGTTAATTTATTTACAGAGGTCTAATGTAAAAGAGACTACTATATTATAATAGTAGTAACGTTGTCTCATTAATTGTTTAAATACAAGAAGAAATGTCTTGAGTGAGTCTTGAGAAGAATCACTTTTTTATAATAATAATTGATCCAGGACAGAAGACAATCATAACCAAGGGCTTCCTTCAGATCACTCGTAACGGGGATTATAATTCAAAGAGGGATACGTAACAATAATGAATTAATAATAATATAATGGTAGTAACGTTGTCTTATAATAAAACAATAAATATATCGTGACTCGACTCGTGTAAACAACAATTAACAAAGAAAAAAAACAAAGAGCAGTCCGTACTTTGGTATATTTAATTCATCAGCTAGTCTGTAGTTCTTATAATTGATCTAGAGTTTAGACTATCATTCGATTAAAGTAAATACTTCGGATATAGAGAATTACAAATTGAATGGCTGGTCCATGCCTAGAAAATACCAAGACTGGAGCCTCCAGAATGCCATCCATAAATGCGTATGTGTTATATCTTTCCGTGCGTATCATCCCCACCATGTTAGACCTCCATCACTTTTTCTCTGGTACCTAGTCTTGAAAAGATCTTGCGGGAGTGTGCTATCCACCGCGGCAAGTAAAACCGAGATGAGGTACCTGACAAGGTAAATCCGCTGTCGCATCTCCGATTAATATCAATTAAATAGACATAAATGGACACGACGTAACATATCATACGTTTCAACAAATCATTGTTATTTAACGTATATTTGTTATACGTATTATATTCATTATTGTTGGTATCCACATAAAATGAACTTATTCGAATTAGTGCAATGAGAAAAATACGAGTGAGTAAGTGAAAGTGATGGAGATTCAGAAGAAAGTAATATCTCCGCTAAACGTTTATTCCCCAATGATTTATTAATTTTTTCATTATAATAAAGAGAATAAAACGTTTATGGTTTAACTCTCCAGAAAATTGCAAAGATGTTTTTTTCGTCTTCAATACCAACGCACGAAGACTTTTTGAGATGATTCTTGGTATAAAATGTCAGTGGTTTTTTTGGTGAGGCAATTTATTTACTTTTCGTGGCACAGATCGAACTTTTAGTTCGTCTCGATTGTAATACTGATGGGAAAAGTTACACGAAAATGTGAGTGAGAGTGAACTGAGTGAAGTTGTAGGAAACAGGAAGCAAAAGTGAATACGTCAGTGAAGTCATTGAGGGACGAGTTTTGTCACGCATTGATGTTTTGAGTATCTCTCGGATTTTAATCATCTTGCAAGATATTTTTTGGAGAACACTTCATCTAAAATGCCGAGAGCCTCCTCGTCGCTTCAACCTATTGAAGAATCCAACCCAACGAAATCGAGTAAGTGGATCATTAAACGGATATGCTAAAATTAAGGAAATTGCCAGAATAAATTACTGGACATAAAACAGTCAATTTAGTTTTATATTGTTCGATAAAAATGGAAAGGAAAGAATGTTTTGCCTCTTATTGTTTGCTTCCGCGAATATAATTCATTTATACCTCAATTTTCTTTTCTTTTCAATAATATTCTTTGGTTTCAGTCTTTCTCTCTTCATATTATGTCTTAAATATTGATGAGATGTATATGCATGCTTGAGTTACATATTCAATGTTTTCCTTTCACCTTCTCCGTTTTTTACGGAAGTGAAAATTGATGGTTGAACTTGATTCTTAAGTATGCAGTTTCAGCGGATTTTTCATTTTCGGTCTTTCATAAAATTTCATGAAAAGGAATTTCATAAAAATTCAGATTATAAAACTGAAAATTCGGAGTTGTGAAATTAATATGGAGAGAACGATTCCGATAAGGCTGTAATTAATGAATAAAAATTAGGCTTGGAGAAATGTTTTCTTGATTTTTTTTCATGAATATGCAAATTGCTCATTCATATGCATGTGGAGGTAGGAAGAGGGACATGAATCTTTGGTGCTACATTTACCGTTAAATAGAGAATCTCGGACGCCGATTACGGAAATGCGGACTGTGTCAGAGAAAATATTGGGAAAGATAATGACATGACAGAGAATTAAAGAAATCAATATGCCATTGATAGGTTTCAAAATTCTAATAATATTGTGGTCAATGAATGAAGATTGACGTTTTACGATTACGGAAATGCGGACTGTGTCAGAGAAAATATGAATCCCGGAAAAAATATCCCAGGGAAAAAATATCCCACACATTCAAAACGTGTTAAAACTCGCTCAATTTAATTATTTTTTAATTTAATTATTTTTTTCGTTGTCTATTTTTTCCGCCTACCAGAAAATATTGGGAAAGATAATGACATGACAGAGAATTAAAGAAATCAATATGCCATCGATAGGTTTCAAAATTCTAATAATATTGTGGTCAATGAATGAAGACTGACGTTTTAGAGTCCAGAATTAATATTACAATGAACGCAAGTGTTAATTCATTCATAGCTTTCGCATTCCGTTGATTATTCTAGAATGAAAAGGCAAAAGGAAGACAAGCACCAATTTAATTTTTGAGGTGACAGTATTGTTAATGTTTTTAAATAAAACATTGCAATAACGGGGTAGAGAAGAAAGCGTCAGCTTGGTAAATTTCTCGAAATAATTACCGAATAGATACAACAAATACTTAAAAATAATGTTTTTGTTTTGTTTTTTAGGATTCATAATCAATCAATCATCAAAAAATCGATTAATCATAAAAATGGAATCTTAAAAAGTTGAATCTATATTGGTATCGAATTTCCGCATTATAAATTGATGTCTATCATTCAAATTTTGAGAGTCATTATTAAATATTAATCATAACTGTTATTTTTTGTTAGGGAGGGACTTTATAGGACTGGTTCTAAAGACTTTTATAATGAGAAACAAAAGACTTTAAAGGACTTAACTTTAACCTTAACTTTACTAAATTCTTCTATCATAAAAACGACTCTGCCGAAATAGACAGCATATGTGCTCGCACATAATAATAATAATTAATATTAATGACAATTAATAATAATTAATGTCTCCATTGATCTCAATCAATTGAAAGAATTATAATTATTCCGTTCAACTTAATTTTTTTACTTCTAAATCAACACGTCTTGAAAAATGGATTCCTCATATCCATGTATGTATGGGTATATATATTTATTTATGTATGTATGCAGGGTTCTTTTTAGAAAGATTGAAAAAGTTTTCAGAAGATTTTAGGAAGTGATAGTAAAAAACCAGATCTGCGGTTCTTACTCCCCCAAACAGCGAAACTTTTGTCCTCTTTCCATCTGTCCTCATTACTTTGAAGAGTCGCCGGTGTATTTAATATCATATTGGAGAGATTTTGGTCTTGATTTTCAAAAGTAGGAGCCGGGGATAGTTGTGAGGATTGGGTAAATCGGGGGAAATTCTGAGGGCTATAATTTCGCTAGTTTCACATATCACTTCTTGGAGGTGCGGCGCTTCCACATATTTATTTCTTATCGTATCCTATCTCCACCGAGATAGATGTGAATGAGGGATTCCGGTAACTTCCTCTTCTAGTTAAATTTCCTTTGATAGCGTTCCTTCTCAGGACCTTCGTCGTGGAATAGCTCATCGCACATCCTAAGTTACTTTCGATGATAGTTTGCGTCGATCGAATTCTCACTGGTAGCACGTCCTGTTAAAATGGGCCTTGAGAAAACTAAATTATTCAACAAATTGTTCTGAAACTGTTAAATGAAATTAGCGAATAGTCGTAAACACATCTGTGAGTGCGAGAGCCAATTATTGAATTGAATAAATTTGTTAGAAATAATTAATTGAAATTTTGGAGTTCAATTGTAATTTAACTTGTTTGCGAGAATTCAAATTTTAAATTTTGGTATTTGTTAAAATATGAGGATGCATTCAATTTAGAAACATATTTGATGATCTCAACTAGTGGATCATTTTGGCTGAGGCTTGGCGGAGTTACTTATATCAATGTCAGGCATGTCAGGGAATTTCAAATTTTTGAAAAGGTTTTCCCGTTTCTCCGTTTACTCGTTTAATTCGCGGAACAATCTCCGCGCACTGACTATTTACGCACATACACGAGGTGCTCAAACTTCTTAGTTTTTTTTCCATTTCCAATAAAAATCAGAGGACGACAAAATTATTTAAATCCACTCCAAGTGGTGTTATCTCCATTCGATGCCAATGGATTCCGCAAAAATTGATTAACGACTTATTTTCATTTATTTTATTTTATTTTACAGTAGTGTGACTATTTGATTTTCAAAATGCAGTGAAAATAAAGATCACAAAAAAAAGAATTTAAGGCCCGGATGGGCTGTCTGGAAAAGATAATTTACTCCAAAATTGGGACTTCTAATTACTCCGTCAATTAATCGTTTTTTCCGATAATTGTTACATAGCGGTCTAGTTGTTAACAACCGCTAGAACGCTAGCTAACAATTATTGAAAAAAACGATTAATTGTCAAAGTAATTAGGAATCCAAATTTCGGAGTAAATTATCTTTTCTAGATAATCCACCCGAGCCTTAAGGCCCGAGTGGACTGTCCAGAAAAGATAATTTACTCCAAAATTGGGACTTCTAATTACTCCGCCAATTAATCGTTTATTCCGATAATTGTTAGCTAGCGGTTCAGTTGTTGACAACCGTTAGAACGCTAGCTAACAATTATTCAAAAAAACGATTAATTACCAGAGTAATGATAAGTCCCAATTTTGGAGTAAATTATCTTTTCCAGGCACTAGATAATCCACCCGGGCCTTAAAAGAACACATCTTTGTATCATTTCAGCAAACAGTTTCATAATTTTGTATCGAATTTCGATCGCAATCCATTCATCCCTATTATTGCGAAACTTTTCAAAATTTTTTTTATACACAATTTTGAATGACTAATGACCGTAAGAGAAATAGTATAATTATTGTAGCAACGAGAACTTGAGAGTAATTGTCGGATAAAGAGGATACTGGATCTCATACAATGAAAAATCTCGAGATTTCCACCTGCAGCTATAAAACATCTCTTCTCTCATATTCCATTTAATTTCGATTAAGCCTATGTTTATACGCCAGGTGGTAGATGCAATTCTGTTTTCGAGTCAGTAGAAAATGCGCAATGTCAGGTGTAAACCGTGCAGAAGTAACTAATTACCTATCCAACCTCCAGTATATATCATTCATCCACCACACGGTACTCCGTATCATGGTAATGACAATGCCGGACTTGAAGATCCAACGATAAATATGAGTAATCATTGTAAAGGAATCACAAACTCCAATAAGACTCCCTCTTTTTGTGATAATTGTTATTCATCCGGATACTGTGGGTGATGGACTTTAATGACCTTTCATTATTATTCCATCACCATTTCCAGAATCGTAAATTTTATTTTTTTAATTTTATGGGAAAGTTTGGAACTTTCTCCTCACCCTGGATGATCATAAAATCAGAACCGGTTGGTGTTTAAGGTGAAGATAAAGATTTCCCTTGTGCCAATATGCACAGATGGTCCGGCAGAAGTGATTAAAATCGAGGATTCAAGTATTCGCGAATTATTGGCTCAAGAATATGGTTGATCCATTCTATTAACCCTCGTTGAGTCCCAGGGTCTATTGCAATAGAGATTGCTAACAGACTAACTGCCATTTAAATTTCTTTGTATGCAACTTAATCTGTCCAATTTTTGGGGAGCTTGAAGGTAAAATGAGAAACTCATCTTTGCAACGTGCGAGGTTAATGACGAAATCTGTCCGGCAATTCTGATTGTAGGTGATAACGAACTTATTAGATTTTCAGGGTAAAATTAACAAACGCGTTTATTAACATTGGTAATAATTTCAATTTTAAATATTTCTGAGACTTGATAGACAGCAGGCATTTAGCAGAATAAATATTTACAAGAGACGGAAGAGGTAAATAATCAACCTGTTGATTATATTGAATAAAAATAAATAAAATGATATTGAACATCCCCCTCCCCTGGAGAGGGCAATATCATTTATGAAAATTATATTTAAATATTTTCTTTTTCCCTTTCTCTCTGATCACTAGATATATTTTGGCAAATATTCAAGTATTATAAAAACTAATGAAGGATTCGCGCTGGAAATTTTTGTTCGTTACAGTCAAGGAAAATCTCAAAGGACTGTGGGAATAAACTATCGTTACTTGAATGAGAAAAATTAAACTTGGAAAGAATTTTAATCTTTATATCTGGAAAGTCTCCGCTACCGCTATAAATTTTGACCACCGGTAACCGAGATCGAACCCGGATCATTGGCATGCTAGTCTATCACTTTTTTTTTAACCAAGTTTTTTTTATTTAACATTACATATGTACATTATTTACACCCTTAAAAAACTAGTATAAAAAAACCGTGGTTTTTAGAATTAATTATCGCAGAATCATGTGGCCTGTCGAGGCTCTCGAATTCTTGGTTTAATATAATATTTTATAATATTAATATTCTTAATTAGTAGTCTATATTTATTTGAGATTTTATTGTCGATTAGTTGATGACATTTTATATGGCTATAGAAGTATTTGTACTAAAAAAAAAATTGATGATTATAATGCTTGATGATTATAGTGTATAAAAAAAAGGCACAAACATATTTGCGAGGAGGCACAAACATATTTGCGAGGCTAGTCTATCACTCTAACCGTACGGCCACTATCATCGGCCTATCCATGGAATTGTTAATAAACAATTCTTTAATTGGTAATTTCATAAATTTCGGTAAAGATCTATGAAAGAAAAATAGATATACAATATTGATGCTTTCTTCAGTCTCTTATTAGTTTTGAACTTTAATTTTCATCTGCGTACTCTCAGGCTTTGCAGATGTTCCATACGTGCTAATGAACAAGTCAATTCCGTTGATTATAATGAGGCACAAAGGACCTCAATGGCCGCCTCTGCATTCAAGACATCGAGGATCATCTTTTATAATAGAAATGGTTCGTGTTGATTATAATAAGGACTCACTTGATGTGTTTGCTTGATGCATAAAATTACCATATGTAAAAGATGACGAGCCTGACCTTTAATCCTGAGGATGATGATTCTCAGATCTTACTCATACTTACCGAAGGCAATTTTCATTAATTAATTTTAAAAGTACAAAAAGCGTGACAGACTTTCGAGATATCGATAGTCTCGATGTTTGTCCTTTCTAGAATAAGAATAAAAAATTGTTAATTTAAATGAGTTCCAAATTCAAATTAGCCGCCTCAGACGACTGGACCAATGAGGAGTAAGCGTGATAGAGTTTCGATATATCGATAGTCTCGATATTAGTCATTTCTAGAATAGGATTAAAAATAGTTCATTTAAATGAGCTCCAAATTCAAATTAGCCGCGTCAGATGACTGGACCAATGAGGAATAAGCGTGACAGAGTTTCGAGATATCGATAGTCTCGATATTTGTCCTTTCTAGAATAGGATTTCGATTTTCGCACGTCAGAGCTTAGTCTTCGATAAACTTTTCCATTATTTACAACCTGGAAAAGTCCATTGACGGTTCATGTTTATTCAGCTCGTGACTCCACAGTATTACGAAAGACACTGTTTTCTATTTTAAAAAATTAATTTCATTGAAACTATTAGCATAAACAACTGACCCAATATCAACCGAAATTCATTAATTAATCTGCACAAATTCTAAAATAGGGGAGCGACAATGAATTTTTATTTATAAATTAATTTCCTGTACAATTTACTTTTTTGACTCAAACCGTTTCACAGGTTCGCCATTGATTTAAGAAATCTAGGATCCAAACAAAAACTTACGCATCACGCATTACAATTCGCGTTCCAGTTGAACTATCGCCACCACCGGATCCACTGTCACTTCCGGTCCGCATTGACCAGAGGCGATCAGTCGTTTCCAAAACCATTTTATCGATAACTTCTTTTAAAGACTAATCTCTTAGTTTAAACCTACAGTACAAAAATTCCCACAATTATCATCAATCTTCAGACTGTGGAATGTCTCTCGATAATAGAATTTAGAACTCACGTATTAGGACTCCCGGTTGGACAACGTGACTTCCTGTCATATCAAGAACATATTCCATAACAGTATTTTAGAGTTTGAGGGCAACAAGTGGCCTCCAAAATGGTGATCGAGTTGAGTGGCATTATAGTTTGGGTGGTTGGGGAGAGTGGAACTTGAAATAAATCAGACTCGTCGATACGTAATCATCATTCAAAAACCTTCGGAATAATAAGACCAATCCCCAGTGGATTAAATCTATCCGTGGAAGTACTTACAGTGTTCTCGATATAATTATGATAAGAGGAACAATTCCTTAAGAAGTGATACAACTGCAGCAGCCAAATTTGATTACCATAAGAGAAGAGTCTTACAGTTGGAGAAAACCAGAAAAATTCATTAAAAATGTTATCCCAATCAGATGAAGGGATTGACTCCTGTCCGAGAATGGAAATTATATCCCGTGATGATTGGTTGATTTCCAGTATTTCTATACCGAGAGGTGTCAGTAGTACAGTTGATAAGAATTATTATAGGATTGCTAAACTTCAGAGTGAAATTGAAGAAAGTGCAATACATAACGAAGTTGATATGATATCAACGGCAGTTGATTCTTTGAATGACACTGGAACGATTGAGAGAAATTGGTATGATTTAAATGACTATGAAGAAGGAAAAAAAGTGATCGATACTCATGTACAACAGAGAGCAAAATGGAAGATTGTGAATGCAGATCGGAGCGAATTTGAAAGTTCGAAAAGAAATTCGGAGCAATCCGGGGATTCTGTTCTTGATGAGGGGGACAACGAAGGATCTCTGCCGAAATATTGTCCGGAAAGCGGGAACTATTATCAGAGGGGTAAGTCTGGAGAAAAATATCGGGAGAAAAAAATATTTTATGGAGATGTAATGGAGATATGGCACAGGACAATAGAAGTTCTACCGGTCTTGGAGAAAATAAACGATGGCATTTTGTTTATTTGCCAGTTTTCATGGGAAATCCGTAAAAATATGGTTTTTATTTAATACATTTTTAATAAATTTACGGTGACTTGCCGGAACTACCCGAGAACGGGGAACGCAACAGCGAAAATTTTTGCTGTTGATTTATATTTTCGTTTGTCCAACATGAGATGAATTTTAGCTTGACCCACTGAGCTGTTCCGGAGATTTATATTTATTTTGTTGATTTATATTTTCGTTTGTCCAACATGAGATGAATTTTAGCTTGACCCATTGAGCTATTCCGGAGATTAATACACACTCCCCTAAAATAAAATATTCGAGCCCTTTTTTTTTATATACACTAAGCTCCTTTACTTCATTTAGAGTAATGTTTTTTCTCGTTTATTTATTTTTGCTTTGAAATAGCTGTTGGTCGCTATAATCCAAGAAATAATTAAGATCTTATTAATTGAGGATTTGAATTCAGTCAAATTGGATGATTGGTTCCAGTTATTCTAGTTTTTATATAATAATTCTTTGTTTTCCGATATCTCAAAAAATACTGGTGCGATTTTTTTCATTTTTCTTTCTTTCAAAATCTTTGGTTTGGCGTCATCTATTTATTGAGAAAACGAACAATAGTTTCCATTTTACACTGGGCTATTAGTACTACTAGAATTAACTGGAAATTCGTGAATGAAAAGTAGTTTCCATTGATAATTAAATTTTCAGAAAATTCGTGAATGAAAACGAATTTTGAAAAAATTATAGTCATGCATTACTACATTAAAAAAAATTCTACTTTTATTTGTTGGAATATTATTAATAACAATGAGAATTAAAATCGTTAAACCCGTAAAATCGGAGAGGCAATCGTTTGTATTTATTCGCCAACATTAGAAATTTACTCAGTCAATTGCAGGTATCAAGTTCTATATGTCCATTTCGGATGATGAATCAACTGCGAAAAACGTTAGAAATAATTTCCTAACTTTTTTTTGCTTCTCGCGTAATATTTCCATGCACGATGTATCGGACTCTGAGATCCGTTAGACATTCGGCCGTTATATACTTACGCGATTCTAACGTCTTTTGTATGAAAACGACGACGCTCAATGATGATGATGATGCACATCTGGAAGAATGATTTACATCCTTAAGTGATAACCTTCCCATTTCGTGGAGAAGTTACAGTTACCGGTGAACTACTAACAATATTGACATACGCTCCAATCTCCTGTCATTTTTACTCACCAGTAATGAGAAAAATGCAGAAGTGTTTTCAGTAAATCTAGATGATGAGAAAATTGTTTTTCTTTACGTCAGGAAGGTAGTAAGTAGGAAAATTCAAAACATGTCATTTTATTTTCAATGTACTCTAAGAACAATCTGAATTTTTCTGAAAATCGAATTTTTCAAGGAGTTGATAACTTGTAAATTTTAAATTTTGTTACTGTAATGAATTCATGAGTGAAATCCAAAACTATTTCTTTTATAATTTCGAATTTAGATTTCCATTTTTTTATTTATTCCTTCACCGCCTACAAAGGACTGAAAAGAAAATATTATAAATATTTTGATATCATAAGATATAATAATAATATAATAAACATTAATATATAAACAGATAATATATAATAATATAAAAATTATTATAATATTCTAATTACTAAATTAAATTTAGTGATTGCCAGATTTACTGGCGGGAAGAAAATATTATGCAAAAAATATTGCAAAATTCATATTTTTTTCTCAGTGTAGGAGGATGTTACTTGCTCAATAAGTACCACTGACAGCTGCATTCAAATAATTGATTCAATTATTCAAGATTCAATTAAATTGAAAACCCCATCTTCTGCGGTTGTTTGCTTCAATTTATCAATGAATTAAAATAAAAAGAAATGAATAGAGAAATTCGTGATAAACTAGTTCAATTATAAATTTCATGTGATCATACTCCCAATACTCCCATAAGACTGATTATAATTATAATTTAAAATTTACTTATTATATTATATTTATTTCTTATAATTGCACTTATAAAATCACTAATGCCAAATATATTCTCTTGTGGTTATTAAATATTATTGGCAAAAGAAAATTGTTTTTCCCAGTGCATTTCTCTGTCATGAGGATGAGAAAAAAAGGTGAAGTGAAATGTTCCAAGTTGGCACGAGACAGAACAGAATGATCCAATGATCTTCGGTTAGAGTGATGGTCACTCCGATAATTTTATAGAACCGTATGTTGAATGTGCGATGGTCACAGCTGTCGTGGCATTCTGTGGGTAGATGCTGAGAAGAACGTACTATTTCATAGCCAAGTAATAATTTATCACTCTGTTAGTCCTACGATAGTATCAGTGCAAATGAATGGAATTTTTCTTCTTTGTTGCTACAAAGAAATAAAAAGAAATAACGGAATAGAATTGGTGGTTTTAGTAATGAGTAAAAGTGAGGGACTATTGTTCTGTTTTTATTCAAGTGTTTGTGGACAGTATTTTGCAAGCACACGTACACATTTTTTCGCGATAATACCGCATTCATAAAAAATATTAATGTACGTAACCGTTACTTTTAATTATTACAAGTTACTTCAAATTCTTTGAATCAAATTTTTTGTCATTTTTTGTAATATTTTTATTTAAATATATAGATTTTTTGTAATGTAATTTTTATACACCCGTCTCGAGAAAAATCCAGTAAAAATTATAAATTATATTTACTTGTTTGGCAATCGCGTTGTGTTTTTGCGGTGAAAGGAAATTACCCTCGGGCTTACGGAAATTTATCAGCTGCTTGGTACCTGTTATCTAGGCATCCGAGAAAAAATTACCGAACTTTAGGTCATTTTTCTCAGACAGTTGATCTTTATCAGGCAGTCAATATTTTTATTATGAAATTAGTAATAATTATCTAGCTTTTCGGGAAAATTATCGATAAGTTAGATTTACATTTTCTCGAACAGTTGGATTGTTTCATTGGTTTTTTCTAGTTTGATCATGTTTTTTGGAAGATTAGAAAAAACGCAAAATATGGTAAATAATAATAAACCACGAAAATGTTGTTTTCTCACGTGGAGTTCACCGATAATTTGTTTAAAAAATTGAACACGTCATTTTTACTATAAGAGTATCAAACATATTGAATACATAAATTCTTCATTAATTATATTAATTATTATATATTAATTCATAAATTCGTCATACGATTCCTAAGCCTAAGAAAAAATTCATTTCCCCATGCAATTTCATAATGTTACGATCTTTTTTAATGAATGGTCATTTTCTCATTCATTGAGATTACTCACATCAAAATATTACTGTAAATGTGTATTTGAAAATTATTTACGCATTCGACAATAAATAATCTTCTTTCCTCCCACTCATCAATCCACGATTGAATAACGAAAAAAAATTCTCTATTTTAATTTGTAAATCCAATCCCCC
>NW_011887740.1:477589-499732 GCF_000806365.1 Fopius arisanus | reverse complement strand
CCCCCCTCGCCACCCTCCACCATATTGTTCACAACAATTACTGGTGCTGCAAGTGCGCTAGAAAAAACGACAAATACATTAGAAAATAATAACGATCTTAATTAAAAAATTAAAAATTAATGTATATTACCAATGAAATAACAATGATCTTAAATCAGTTTTAAATTTTTCTCTGGAAACTAGTTTTTCAGTCTCTTCGTCAACTTCCTTGTGCCCCTCCATGCCTTGACAAGAAAATACATAAAGGTTTTTTTTTATTTCAAGAGACATTAAGCTTTGAGAAATTTTTCTCTCTGTATACGGTGAAAGAATCGCACCGCAAATTGTCGTAAAGGTGAAGCTAAATATGGACCGCACAGTTTGCGGCTCAACGGTAATAATTTCCCAAAATGCAATTAAATGTAAAAATCCCGGTCAAGCCCGATACATTGTTATTCCCCACTTGAAGTAGTACATCCATAATTCGAATTTCCAAAATTAAAATCTAAAATCTCCACTCATATATAATTAATAACTAATTATAACTAATGTTAATAACAATGGGAAAATGCAGGTCAAGCTTGGGTGCAATTTTTTAAGTCTACTATTATCGATAATAATTATTCAGATAATGCCAGAATAACGCGGTCTTTTAAGAAAACGGGCTATTAAATTTTATCGCAAAAATCAAAATCTACAGAAAACCGAAAAAATCGGATAAATAAATAAAAGGCCTGTATCCACTCTGAGAAGTGTTCGCAGTGTCTGTTACAAATTGTTAACAAAAATATTAAATAAAATTGATATGATTGAAAATTTTGAATTAAAAACACCAGTAAGAAGAGCAATTGAAAATGAAATATGGAAATCGACCGATAGAACGAAAACGATATATTTCCCACGGTTCCAGAAACTTCCAAAAAACATAAAAAAACATAAAAAAGGAGAAGATATCGACATTAACTCTCCAGAGATGTACCTTAGCATTCTACCATTTTTTATTTTATTTTGGTAGATTTTTTGCAAACTTTTGACCAGATTGAGACAAAAAAAAATATAATTCTTGAGTTATACCTTTTCTTCAATATTTATTTACTATTTTCATCAATAAATCATCACCTTTTACAATGATATGCAATGATTGATTGCCTTTCAACATTCTTTCCTGACTTTTTGGGAATTCGCCAAGAAGTCTAGCCGAAATAAGATAATATTTATTGCATAACATTCAACAAATCACAGAGAACTGATTAGAAAACATTTTGATTATTTCGTATTCTACTTTTTAATAAAGTAGAACTTGATTAAAAATTTAAAACAGGCATTTATGGCCCGCCAATAAAACTTTCACTGGAGAACATCCTCTAGAATATTCATCCAATTCAAATTAATAATTTTCTGAGTTCAGAATGGAATGCTGTCAGGACTAGAATAGTCTATAAGAAATAAGATTCATCGCGTGCACATATAATGATATATTTACTCTCTCATATTCGGCGAGTCAATTTAACGGTCTCTCAGTCACGTATTTTATTCCTACACCAGCCTAGACATCTAATAACTATACTTCAATTTTTTTATCATGACAGAACAGATGTTTATGTCATTGTCAAGAAAATAAATAAAATCTGAGATACGGTGTGTTCCGCTTTTTTTACTTCGGGCTTTGTAAAACGTTTTAGTGAATGAACTGGCTGCTGTCATGAATCCAGGAGTGAAATCCAAAACTATTTCCTTTATAATTTCGAATTTAGATTTTCATTCTTTTATTTATTCCTTCGCCGCCTGCAAAGGACTCGAAAATATTTGAGATCTTCATTTCAAGGTATTTCGTATGTGAAAAAATTCAGCGAATACACAAGTCCATATATATACTCCATATATATACAAAAGTCGAAAACAATTGACAAAAAATTACGAGAAAATAGATTTCTGATTGTCATATTACAATTTTCTGGTAAAACTAATTGAAAATTCCATGAACTGATTACTAGTAATAGTAATTCCTCTCGGAACGGAATCCTAATTCCACTGCATGTCAAAATGATTACAAGTGCAGACAAGAGCTAGCCAGTAAACTGAATTGAATAAACTCAGGATTAAAAATCTATTTTGTAATTCATTAGCGAAACGGTAAAACGGTGGAAAGGATTTTTCCTTGAAAATGCGTTTATCACTGAAATCAACTGGAGGGTAAAACGCAGACCTCACACATATGTAATGATTTTTTGTAATGAAAAAGAATGAGTGAAGTGGCAACTCTAGTTCCAAACGAGTTACGTCGGCATGAAGCGAAAAATGATATTTAAAAAAAGGGACAAAGCCCACACGTAGCTTTCAACAAAAAACAGCAACTCACGTCGAATTTTGATAAATAAATCTTATAAATATTAATATGAACATACAACTGACGAAATATCAAATAAAATTCTTAATTAATTGTCACAGATCCGTAATAAAGTCATGACAATTAGTGTTTCGGCATTCCTGCGAAATTTACTCTTTTCCAATTGAACGATTCCATTGTTTCGCTACTGGATTAAATAAATAAATAATTATTATTACTATCATTGTTATGCATTCAAGTATATTTTGTAATTTATGTATGATGATATCGTCTTTTTCAGATGCAGCACATAATGAAATACATGATAAAGATAGTCTGAATGAGACGGGAAGTACAACTGGTGGAACAGTGGAGGGAAACCACTCTCGGAACGGAATAAATACTAGAAGTGAGCCAACAGCAGAATCTGGTGATCCACATATGACGAGAACTGGTGAAAGACCTATTTCCACAACGGCACCACCTAAATCCCTTCTGTCGAGGATTCTCGCGAGAGCGAGATCCCCGGATCATGATCTCTTGGATCAATCAGAGCCATTGTAAGTAAACTAAGAGAGTTTTTTCATTTTTTAAGGAGTCCGTATTCCATACGGTCCATATTGGATTATGGATAGTAAATTTAAAAATTAGTAGATAATAAAACTGATTAGGCTTAGACATTAACTTTTATTAAACACACTCAGAAGGTATATCTTTTTCCAGACCTTTGCAACTCTGTTGACTCATAACAACCAAAGTTTTCACGCTCTGGACCCATTTTACAAAAGGCCCTTGTTCAATGAAAAACAAGTAGAATCTGGATTAATAATTCATTAATTATAATTAATTAATTAATAGGAATCGGCGATTTTATTCGAATTCCTTAATCTTTCTATTCGACTTCGAGGAAACTATCATTAACTTTTGAGGAATAAAATACCAACCTAAAGAAGTTCAAGATTTTCCACCCGAGGGCGGAAAGTATTCACTTTCCTCCGATCATTAGGGAGCAAAGTGTCAACTTCTCGTGCAAGTGTGTTAAAAACTGTTTTTTTGGTAAAAAAAAGATTTCATTAAAGATGTAATTTATGTTAAGGGCCGGATGGAGTATCTCGGAAAGATAATTTACTCCAAAATTGGGATTCCTAATTACTCCGCCAATTAATTGTTTTTTCCGATAATTGTTAGCTAGCGTTCTAGTCGTTGACAACCGCTAGAACGCTAGCTAACAATTATTGAAAAAAAAACGATTAATTGCCAGAATAATTAAGAATCCCAATTTTGGAGTAAATGATCTTTTCCAGATAATCCAACCGGTCCTTAAATCAATTGAGATTAGTATATTCATAAAATTTTAAGAATAAAAATCGACAGAAATGATTCAGATCGGATTTCTTCAAATATTTCTCCCGAATTTCTGAGGCAAACCCCCGTCAAACTGTGATTACAAAGTAATCGGAATTGTGACACGAGTTCTAGTAAATTTTCCTCTGAGTATTTTTTCCATCGGCTATTTTATTTATTTCTTCTGCTTCCCAGACAACTCAGTGTTCTGATGGCAAATAATTTCCACTGAATTAATTAGCTTATCTAAATATTATTAATAATTACACCTAACTGCCGATGTAGTCAAATATGTTAATATAAACTTTTATATTATTCTTCAGAGACTCAGTATAATTTATAGCATCTAGTCTACATCTTGACATTGACACAACATTGTATAATTTGTTTTTAATTTTTTTTCAGTTCCCAGTTATGGATTGTTCTCTCAAACGTCTACGGGGAGTTAATAATTGTTCTGATGGTTGCACTATGCCTCGTAGAAGTGATCGACACACCAATTACTCTATTAAGCCTTCAGGTAAACATCAATTCGTTTTACATTTAAACATCAGAAAAAGACAGAGTTTTTCTCATTTCATTCTTTTTCCTTTCCTTTGCCCATTCGAGATACTTATCTATCCACTACAACTGATACATTCAAAGGATTCTCAAGGTATCCATGTGGTTGTACACTAAACAGCGCATCACGATTTGTGGTCGGTACAGTGAGATTATCTGATCACTCGATCGAGAAACTCGATTTCTAATTCGCCTCTACAAATGAGTGAAATTGCTTGAATTCAATCCAACTGAGAGTACGATTTACCTCCCGCTCCAAAACACTGGAATACTAAATTATACGGATTGTTTTTTAGTTTAATAAAAATAGCAGTTTAACCGGAAGTTGTTCTGCTGAATTATTCATATTAAATATTTATTGTGGATTCGTAAACGATTTTATGCTCTCGCCAAATATTATTTGCATTTTTTTATAAAGTATTCTCCGTTTTTAAGGGCATTGTTCGATTTTAAATGGAGAATTAAGAAAAAATTATGATTGCTTTTGAAAATGAAGACTTTATCGTATGGATGAGTTATGATAGGCATGATTTTAAGGATGAGTTAATGGAACTCAAGATGCCAATCCATTGGATAAAAATCGACTCCAAAAAGACATAATTGCATTCATAAACGAATAAATAATTAGTTTTATGCGTCGCTTTTTATTCAATACATTAACATTTTTAGTGATGTCCATTAGTTTATCCCCCCACTGTATTTTTGTAATGATGATGTATAAATCCGAGGGAATGCAAGTCCAAAGTCCTAAAGTTTGGTCGCTCGTTAGATAATTTTTACTAAGCACTTGACATTTTTTACTGAGCGGTGCGGTAATGTTCTCCGTACGTCCCTATTCTAAAAGGGTTTTCTTACGTTATTCTCTCGAGTTCGATAAGTCGAGGAATATAAATATAATATAAATATAAATAAATAAATCGTCAGAGAAGTTCTTTTCGGTCGAGTGACGAACGATATTTTTTGTCATTCAATTCGTCGGCAGGATTTAACGACTGCACAATGGTCATTAAGCTTCACGGACTGAGTGACAAAAATTTATAAAACGGATTGTTACATTTTATGTAAGCCCGTCAGTTACTGATGGACGAGTAGATTATAATAGTTAAGACAGCTGATGAGCATTGCTGTCATCGAGGCGTCAGCGGATATAAAATAAGTCTAGGTACTTATGCAAACGCATAAACTTTGCAGAATTATCTTCGAAAGTACTGTTAGAAGAAAATTTTAATTCCCTGCCTAGTTGACGGCCTATTTTCAAGACAGAGGCACTAGACGTATTTGAAGTTGGAAAAAAAATGATGAAATTTCAGATTTCTCTGCATATTATGGGAAATTCTGAAAGCTGAAACCTCATGATTTCCGTCATGAATCCTTTAAATCGGATTCAATGTTGTTGACCTCAAAATTCAGGAATATATATATATATATATCGAAAGTACATGGCTTTGTATTCATTTTGAGAGAAAAGTTCAGTAGGAATTTGCAGTTCTGATTGATTTTGATTTTTCTGTGAACTCCGCAATTTTCAAGAAGATAGACTGAAAGTTCAACAGATTTTGTAATGCGATAAAAATTTCATATTCAGGACTGCCAAACAGTTTCATCTCGGAAATTCCAGAAAGTTGGCGAGGAAAAATGTTGTCCGATTTAATATATAGCATTCTTTACGTACGTCTCCGATTTATCTCTCTTGGTATTTTAGCTTTCTTTAAAAATGATGATTTTTTGCTTTCTGTCAACATAGTTCGTTTGGTATTAGAGTTGCAACCTAATCCATTAATTTCCATTACAAAAAAATTAGATATGACGATATGTCGCTGTGAGGTGTGCGATGTACCCTCGAGAGGTATAATAAAAAAAAAAATTCAATAAAAAAAAAGACGCTTTCCGCCGTTTTACCGCTTCGCTATTGAATTACATGAGGATATTTTTCCTTTGAAATATAGTTAAATTAATTTATTAATCTATATTTTTATTTTTCCTGTGTGAAACAATAGTTTATGTTAAAATGGACAATTTTTTTGTTACTACAGAGCGTTTTTCTAATGTATCTCTACGTTGGTAGCATCATTGTCATCATGAGTATCTAATATGAGTTTAATTAATTTATTAATCTATATTTTTATTTTTCCTGCGTGAGACAATAGTTTATGTTAAAATGGACAATTTTTTTGTTACTACAGAGCGTTTTTCTAATGTATCTCTACGTTGGTAGCATCATTGTCATCATGAGTATCTATCTTTGGGTGCTGGTCGATAGTTGCGGAAGTCTGGCGAATTGCAGCGATGACGCTGAACTTGGTACAGCATCACTCACGCGATTTGGTTCCCTCAAGAAAGCCCACATATCACGATCTAAAACTGCAACCACGAGCTTCTATATCCGTGTTGGTGCACTGCGTACGTACCCACTACGCATCCATGAAAGTATCTGTAAATTTTAAACAATTTTCACTCTTACTTTGTATTTTTCCTTTTACAGTTTTTGGTCTCGCCACTCTAGTTTTTAATGGTCTGGAAATGGCAATGCACTCAATGATGCAGGGGGTTGAGTGTCTCAATGATGTCGTCTTCGTACATCCTGTACTTCATGGGCTTTTCACCTTTCTACAAATGCATTTTTTATTTGTTAATTCACAGGTAATTTATTAAACTATATGAAAATCATTCTTCATCGCTCCTTTTTATTATACATTCTCTTTTAAATAAATCAAATTGCATAATGCATAATGATTTAGATACGAGCGCGGAATAGTAAATTGGAGTACTAGTGCGTAAAGTCAATCCTTTTCATACGCGGAGAGAAAAATTGAGTAGAAATTACCTAAAACATAAGAACATTTCTTCAAACGATTGGATACCTTTTACTAAGCAGTCGACTAATTTTGAGGGATACGGTAATTTTACCCGAACCGCTGAAATATACAATTAGTTTTATTACGAAACGGATTGGTAATTACTTAATTTTTGTTTTAGTGCATGCATGTGTAACAAATCCTCTGTTTCCATAAAATATTCTCGAAATTCCCTTAGATGTTCCCGAAAATATTCCGGAACATAAACTTTTTGGCAAGAATTAAAAAAGTTATAACAGCAACAAAAGATATTCAACTATTGCTATTAATAGTGCACAACAGCAACATAATCCTGAAATTAAATGTGACGTCAAATTACTGGCATTTCAGATTCGAATGAAATTGCATTTGCACTCTAATTTAATTACAAATTTCTTGTTCTGTAAAGGTCTTGGTGGAACGTTTTGGATTAGTTGCTCGATTTGGATTTATTCATCTGGCAGCAACAAACATTGCTGTTTGGGCAAGACTAATCATCTGGAATTCCGCACAGGAGTGGACATATTTTGTCCACTTAGCGCAAAAGGACTCTGAAAATACCTCATCGTCTTTAAATATACACGCCTTACCCGGATCCTTAACTAGACACGTTCGTGATATTTTTAAGAGTAAGTACTCATCGGTACTCATAGAGTAATAATTCAATTTCAAAGATAGCGAAAAAGTTTTTTATTCTCATCATTTAATCTTATCATTTAAAGAAAGCTAACAATGATCGAAATATTAATTAGAGAATAATAACTCCATTGTTTCAGGACAAACAGCATCAGAAATAAGTCTCCCACCACAGCGATTTCCCTACCAGCCAATTTCAGATGATCAAATCTCCCAAGTAGTGACTTTACAAGAATGTCTGAATGCAAACACCCTCGGTCAGCTATGGATTTCCAGTACGCCCTTTCTCTATCCTTTCATCGTGCAATTCAGTCTAATAGCAGCAGCAGTGACATTCGTAATGGGTAGGAACGTAGGAAAAACGCGCTACACCCACAAGCAGCAGAAATTCCACAGCATGAAGGAGATGACAAACCACACAAGGATAGGATGCGATAGTTCATCCAAGGGTCTTTTCCTTGGTATTCTCAGTATGAGTGCTGGCATCGTGGTTATACTAATTTTTCTCGTTGTGAGAGAAGATGATAACTTCCCACCAGCAACACTCTCATGGCTAACCACTGGCACTTTAATTGGAATTCTTGCGTTGAGTGGAATGATGACCATCAGTGGCCTTGTGCAAGTCAGACAAATGTCCATAGTCTCAAGGATTCCCCCGTCACATGACAATATTTTGTCCAATCTTTCCCTCTTTGGAGTTCAGCTTTACTGCGTTTTTACGATTGTTGTGTGTTCCTGTGCGTTAGCCAGTAAGAAAATTGATGATCAAATTGATGATGACACCAGGGGTAGATACGTTATGCTTTTAACGGCATCAGTACTTCAATTGATTCAATCGTTTGCTCAAAGTACACTTATTGCGGAAGCTTCGCGGAGATCCTGCATCACGCGTTATCAAATGATGACTAAACCCTCCAGACAAGTTATCACATTCTTACTGTTCAGTAATGCTGTCCTCTGGGCATTCGATACCGTTATTACGCAAAATTGGATAACGCAGGAGCTGCAGTTGAGATTCTTCGGAGTTCTTGCCTGGGGTATTGTATCGAGGATATGTCTACCACTGCTCATATTTTATAGGTTTCACAGTTGTGTACTGTTGCTGGAGGCGTGGAGCAAGTGCTATAGAACACCCAGGGGCCATTTGACGATTAACTGACGACACGTGATGCCCAGGCATGACAAGTGTAGGTAAGCAATTTTGAGTTTTCTAAATTTTAATATTATAGGACATCGTCTTTCGAGTTTTCAAAAAATCAAAGATATTTACTCAGAAGTTAGCGAAAAAATTCAACGTACATTTGTTGTTTGTGGTTCTAGAAGACGTGAAGAATCACCACGCCGCAATCGTCACAAAAGAAAACAGGGAAAAATCCACGCGAAAACCGTTACCGAGTATCCATTACTCGATGAATCCATAAATTATCTTATTTATAATAGTAAATATGATGGGGTACACTGCTTTGACCCTCGGATGGATGCAGGATCTTGGTTGTACGTCGATACGAATCCGGTCATGACTTTAATAGCGTCAGCATCGAAACCTCAAACTCATCAGCATCATTCTCATCATCTTGGTTATCACAACTGTCCCTCACGTTGTGTTTTCAACCACCGAAGATGCATCAATCCAGATAATGATGCCACCGTTGGCCAGTACGTTAAAAAACCTATCGGCAAAGAAATTGGGGGTCTCGATGAGACTGAACCAAGGACATCGACCTTTAGAAAAGTGCCATGGCACCCAAATCTTCATATGCTTAAAATAAGACAACCTTAATTTTACCATTTCCTATTCAACTTGACTTTTTTTTTACAATATTATCATTATTTCCTTTTATTCTCTGTCTATCGGCGTATTTTCCTCATTCTTCCTTAGTAACAAAAGTAGGAGTCAATGAAAAAGTAAGACAATGAAAAAGAAAGTCATGTACAGTTGAAATTCTAAGCGAAACGTGCAATATTACTTCTAGACTTTTTCCTAATAACTAGATGCAGATATAGCCAGCCATGCTGATTGTACAGTTATATTCTAAGGTTGAGATATTTTATGGTCACTTTTATATCTTAACAGTGAGTTTTCTGTGGGCAGTGGAACACTCACTCAATTAATTTCTATTCACATTATTAATGTATTTATTCCATGTTCTGTTTTCTTTCGATTAAATAAACCTATGATTATTGTTCGATTAATTTTGTTTTAAACATGGTTTTATTTTGAATATGTTGGTTCATGGTGAAAGATACATATTATATCTTAAGTAAGAGCACTCCGTATTAAAAAAAGATTCTCTCCTTTTAGTCGGTCATCACTGTTCGGAGTGCTGATTATTAATGCTAAAAGTTATACCCGCTCTCCCACTCTCTTTTTATAAAAGTAATAGAATACAATGTGTCCTTGTATCAATCTTCGCAAAAGTACAAATGAACTCGTCGATATATACATTAGTATATGGATGGTAAACAATTTCATACATATTCAATGTTTAATCGTATTTCATCATTACGATTTAAGCAGTAATTATCCCGGGAATGGTAAGTAGACAGCATTAGAAGGAATTAATAAAAAAAAAACAATGCTTTGCGACAATGAACTTGAGTGAAAGGTAAACAAGAGATTTCAAGTGGGGTATAATGCACTTTTAGTCAAGGCCAACATCGTCATCGCTTCTCGGTGCAGATGGCTTTGGTGGCGCATCAGTACCACCAAAGAATCCACTAGGCATCTGATCTGTCATTCCGGCGAAGCCACTTGCACCACCAAACTTTGAGGCCACTTTGTTGATCAAATCCATGACTTTTTGATTCTTCTGATACTTCAGAATATTTGCTGGATTCGATGAGATGTCGAGAAAAGCAGCTGATACCTCAGGATCCTGTGAGATGTCGAGAAAGTTTCATGTAAATCATGTATTCGATTTTCCATACGCAAGATGTTGCATATCATTCCATCAAATATCAATAATTACTGACTCATGGTGATTTAGTTATTAACTTTGTAATAATAGAATATTGGAGAGTAATCTATGACAAAAATGTAAAATGTATGGTAATGGCAAATTTAATCTAATCATGTGTGATAGACAGAAGTATAAGTTTGTTTATTGTAAATAGGTATTTGGATATTGATTAATGATTGTCTTGTTACCTGGAATGCCGCGAGAACTTCAGGATCATTGAGATACTGATAGAAATCACCCATGCCTGTTTTTCCTGGTCCATCATCGGTTTGTGATGGACGTGAGTTCGCTTCACGTGCTTTGGCTGCCTCACGTGCTTGTCTCTGTGCTTTCTGATAAGATTTTTCCTTCTTCTCCAGAGCTCTGCGCTCTTTCTTACGCTTGTGCTCCTCGATTTTACGTGCCTATGGAAAATTAAGGATTTTTTAAATAAAGCAATGACAAATAAATTAGTCGAAATGAAAGACATCGGTGGAATGAAGGTGAAGAAAACTTTTGGGATAAGTTGAAGTGCCACATGTTGACCTCACTTGGCCCACAGGTCAACAGCGCCGAGAGATTTGCGAGGACAATAAAAGGCCTAGCTGGTGGAACGATCAAAAATGGAAATCGCAGGCAAGATGGGCATCTCAACAGGCAGCGGAGATGAATATTTGAGGAACCTTATACGGCGGCGGCCCGGACACGTCTAAATATAAAGGCGCTCGACCGCGAGACGCTTCACCTCTTACTATATGTATATTATCATGTATATTATCACTAACATGTTCGGTGTACGGAGAGAAAAATTCAATAAAAATTACCTAACCGTTTGGCAATCGTGTTGTGTTTCTGTTTTGGAAAAATTATCTAATAATTAAGTAGATTTTGTCAAACAGTTAAAAAACAATATAGTTATCAAACGGATAGATTTTTACTCGGTAATTTTTACTCACTTTTTCTGTCCGTTCGGTCATGTTAACAGTCTTGAAATTTTTCTACAGAAAAAAAATTCTGTACAGTTTGAAATAAAATGGGGTTGCAGATGTAACTCGTTAATTGTTCATCAAAAAAGCATTTTCTGCATTTCAAAAATCATTTTCACTGCTATAAGTAAAAACTCAGTAGGTATTGCTATTTCCGAAAACACGGGAAGTATAATAAATAATAGATGGATTAAATAAAATTACACCAGCTGTAAAACAGAATTTGCAAATGATGTAATAAAAAATTATGGTTGTCAGAAGGTTAAAAAATAACTTTGTCTGACGACTATGAAATCGATAATTATAATCATATGAATCAGAGAAACAGATTTACTGGAAACTCTAGACGGAGTTTTTAAACGAGGGGTAATTTTTAATGGGCCTCAAAAAACTGTCGGGATTTCTTTTGATACAGTAAAATTGTACCAGTAGTTTTATTACTAGACTTTGAAGGCACACAGAATTCTTAGAATAACTGATGTAAAAATAAAAAAAATGTCCTAAGAATTGAGCAAACGAACCTGCCATTATAAACACTGAAAATAGGATAAATATTAGAAATGTAATATTGAATTCTCGCAGAAGATAAACATCAAGAAGAACTTTGTTAATGATTAACGCGAGTGGAGTTGATCGATTGTCGATAATCATCAATAATCGGGAGCTCATTATTAAATGTTCTTAATAAATGCAGACGAATGTCGAAGGATGATTATCATTGATGAAAAACGGGGAGACATTAAGGGCTGAAACCTAATCGATTGATATTAATAATTGAGATTATTATGTATTATGCATACGAATTATGATATTACGCATGAAGGAAATAAGAGAAAATGGGGAATCGAGTAATGAAAGATTTTTTGAGAATGAAGAAAGTCATTAGATTGCATTAAGGCCCGGATGGACTGTCTGGAAAAGATAATTTACTCCAAAATTGGGACTTCTAATTACTCCGTCAATTAATCGTTTTTTCCGATAATTGTTAGCTAGCGGCCTAGTTGTTGACAACCGCTAGAACGCTAGCTAACAATTATTGAAAAAAACGATTAATTGCCAAAGTAACTAGGAATCCGAATTTCGGAGTAAATTATCTTTTCCAGACAGTCCATCCGGGCCTTAAATAATCATTGGAATTTGAAAGTATCTCTAGATTACTTTGAATTTTCTTTTCAAATTTTCCATTATACTTCCGGCGTATGTTGTGAGAATAATCATTTTTTTCGGTTCAATTTATCAAGAATGGAAAATATCTGTTTCTGCGTTCTGCATCCACAAACGAAAAGCGAAGATCTCAAGGTAGAGAGTGAAAGAAAAGAAGTTGAAGTAAAATATATTAGGAGTGATAAATGACCAGGAGAGAAATGTCGTAGGCAAGAGTGACCAGAAAAGAGAATAATGGATCGAGAGGAATCCATGCAGCTATTGAGGTGTTTAGAGCAATTGTAATCTGTGAAAATAATCTTTATCTTTTTCGGTTCATCTTTAATTTATGAAGAATGAAAAGTATCTGTTCCTGCGTATTAAACTATTTTCTAAAATTTGATCCACTGCACGAATGCTACAAATAAAGAATATTAAATAACAATTGGAATACTATTATGTAGAGATTCGATTAGTTTGAAATATTTTTGAATTTATCAAATTTTAAATATAAAATATAAATTCTAATAGATACTCTGGATTGTTTGAGGCGTCTCTGAAATTTATTAAATTAAATTATTAATTAAAAATTTATTAAATGAAATTATTCATTAAAAAATTGATTGCCTCAAGAAATTCTGACATTCCTATAAATTTCTAGATAAGAATAATAATAATATAATTAAATAAACTAGGATAAGTTAATTTTTTCGAATCCAGGCTCTAGCCAATATCTCTGGATTGAAGGAACGAATCGAATTTTTTTTTGCATAAACATCGTAGAGAATCATGAGATGTACAGAAAAGGAATCGATGAAGAGACCATCATCTCCTTCAGTTCCGCGATAATCGCTAAAAACTGGGGCCCAAAAAACGACATTTATCCTAGTTTACGAGATCGTAAGAGAATTGATAATTGGCCTGGAGGTAATAGCCAAAAATTGATCTATACAGGTAAATAAAAAAAGAAAAAGAGAGATGGCGAGAAATTGCGAGGTAGCCAGCGCTGTACGAGCGAAAACGAGGTAGGGCGGACTACGGGTACGGCACTAAAGTAGATTTAGTCGGTACCCGAAGGGGATTTGGTGGTTCATCTTGGATGTCGGACGAGGGACAGTTAACTTACCGGGACTGTTTAGTGCAAGAGGGTGTTAAGAGCTGTCTCAATCGGGACAGCTATACAATTTTTACCCATTTTAAATAAAAACAAAAAGTGTCTGTGGCTAATTAACAATTAACAACGAAAAATAATGACCGGCTCAGTAAGGCTGAGGCCTGCACTGCTCCTGGGCCTCATTATTGCACTTCTGACCGTGGCCTTGCAGGGTGAGTAACTTCCTTCAATTACAAACAGTGCCTATTAGATAATCACATCAAAAGTGTCAACTCATTTGTCATGCCTCATCCAAAGTGTCAGCTCTATCGCTTTTGCTACGAGTAATTATTTCCAATACTTTCAATATTTAACATGGAATTTTCCATCATTCCGGACAATTATTTATAGCTTTACCAGCATTATTTATAACATCTAGTCTTGAAAGAAGACTATTGTCTATTGTATGAAGCACAAGGTCAACCTGCTCTCGTTGAATTCTGTGAAAAATTTTAGATCTTTTGGATTCTGTGCTTTTGATAATTGGGTCATTGTAACACGATGTCATAGCGTTACGGCATCATGGCATCCTCATGTTTACTGACGTAGACGAAGACGATTCACTGACGAAGGTCAATGTTATGTAAGACCTGCATTACTCCTACCCTCTTCTTCGACTCGATCCCACCGACTCCATTTGTCCTCTTGTTGATGTTGAAAAATGTTCTAATCTTCTGAATTTCTCCAGCTTTCCCTCAAAATCCGAACAATGATGATTAAGCTGATTGTTCAAAAAATGTCATCATATAATAACATCTACTGCTAGAAATAGAAGAGAATGAAGACAATTGAATTTAATTAGACTATTGGAAGAATACCACTTCTCGAAGTGGGGAAGAGGAAAAAAATTGATGAACGTGTCTGAGTGATACATTGCATACATAGAAAATATATTTAAATCGGTACTCGGCCCGTGGGCCATGAAACCTGGTGAAACCGCCTACCCGACTGTCTAAACTTAGATGTCTCGGGGAGGCGATCACCACCTACTTGACCGTGTGCTTCAGTACACACTCATCCACAGCTCAAACATTTTCAAATAACTGAAATGCTTTCATGTGATGCTTTAAATAGCCCCAACATATCAATATTGCCCTAGATCCTTTTCTCAAAAATCTATTACTCCATTCTTTGCCTTCACCTAATCATCCACCTCAAATTCACCTGCGCAATATCCATTATGAAAACAAATAGTCACTTGACGAGATTCAAAGCAACAAGTTGGATACTGAGTTGGGTACAATGACGTGAGTGGTCGAATTCTTGGCCCTACTCGACAAGTTCAATAGGTGTGGATTCAGGGTCATCAGCATCAACGGGGTCGATTACCAAGACAGTCTCCTTCGGACCACCTGTCTGTTAAATTGTCATTCACCGTTAAAAAAAGATGACGATGACGGCGAGGTGAAAAGGTATCGATCAACCGGTTACAATTATCTACTTTAGCGTCCCTCGACTTGCGTCATCTGGCAGGTCAGATATTTTTGTCGACCACGGGCGTCATCCAACTCCGGCTTTAACACTCTTGTGTCTTTATCTACCTTTCCTACATCGTTTCCTCGTTAATATCATATTGGAAAGAATAAGGAGATCATGATTGCCTGGGAAATTGAAGATATGCTCATCATGAGGTCATGATCAATCTTCATTCTTCTAGAAGAAAGTCCAACACTTTTTCCTGAATATGGGATATTGGGGGAGTGTAACTAATCTAGAAGCTTTATTACTACTCATTTTTATCATCTTTATCGATATTAATGTTTTTTGGGAGAAGCTTGAAGTTATTTTAGATAATAAAAATGATTTGTAGTTGTGCAAGGTGATGATCAAGTGGATCAGGTGCTGTCTGAAGTCCAATGTCGACCGTATATCGAAAAAGCTCTGAAGGATCGTCAAACGGGTGGGTGTTTACAGATATTTTAGTTCGGAAAGGACAAAATTGTGTGAGCCAATATGAAGCATCTTGTTTATCATGGAATTATCTCAATGCGCAATGATATTGAGAGGAATTACTAATTTCCAATGTGCTCACATGATGCGCAGAATTTTTTTTATTTGACTCAACTCATTTTACAATTTCAATCCTAATGAACAATAGACAGAGGTGGAATCTCAGATGATTTAATTTTAAGGACCTGCTGATGAAGGGAGTCAGGAGAATGAAGGCAGCGAAGCTGGTGAAGAGGATGAACAATTGACCACAGCCTCACTCGAATCTGTAAGTAATTCCCTCTAAATCATCGAGAAGTTGTCGATCGCTCAACCAATTTTCCTGTTATTTCTTGACAATATCAAACAAACAAACAACAAATTCATATCAGAAAGAGGATGATAGCAAGGCGGACGATCCAACCGAAGAAACCGATGACGATGAAAAAGCGACGTTAGAAACAGTAGAAATTGAAGACGAAAAGGAATCTGGTGAAGGAACTGTTGAAGTGACAGAGAACGAAGAACTTTTAGAAGAAGCAGAAGTGTCTCTTCAAGATGACGACCAAGATTCCAAGGAGACGACGAAATCAGAGGGGGAAGATTCCAAGGAGGGCACCCAAGAGGAGGCAGATGATCCTTCCAAAGAAGCCTCTGGGGAGCAACAGATCGACTCCGTTGAAGGCGAGGAAGAAATGCAAAAAAGTAAATTTTTATTGTAACTATCGCAATAGATATTGGAATTAATTGTTTTTTTATATTAGAAAAAATAATAATTGGGTCGAAGAAAAATTTTAAGTGATTTCTTTCGATATCACCCAATATGCCGGAAAGGTATTATTATTATATTTTATTATATTTATATTCTGTTATATTTCTTTGAGGCGATGACGATGAAAAATCGGAGCAGAAACCTGATGAAGCAAAATCTGAATCTGAAGAGGTAGCCGATGTGGGAGAAACGGTCGAGGAGATTGAAGGGGATTCGAACGAAACGAGGGAAGAAGAAAAGGAGAGAGAAGAAGAAAGTGAGGAGAAAAATGAAACGACTGAAGAAGGTGAGAAGTCCGTTGAAGAGGTTGGAAATACACAGGAGGAGGAAGCAGATACTCAAGAGGTAGATACCGAAGGAGAAGAGAGTGATCAAAGGGAATCGAAGGAGGAGACGGCTGAGAGTGTAGAAGCGGAAGAATTGCAGGAAACTCGTGAAAGCGATGAGCAGGCGAAGAGCAGAGAGGAAGGAGATGCTGAAGAAGAAACTGTAAGTGAAGAAAAAGGAGAACAAGGAGAAGAAGAAAGTGAAGAGAAGAACGAGGAAGACAAAGAGGAGGGAAAGCTTTCTCAAAATGAGGAAGATGATGATGAAGAAGGTGGGCAATTGTTACTTCTTAAATATTCCAGGGATTGGTGGATTCAAGAGAATTAATTAGGTTGAGGAAAATTCTGTTCTTCTTCCATGAGAGTTTTATCAATCTTGAAAGAATTCTACCGAATCCATCAATTTCTGACACATCTATGAAGAGTTTTTTCGTAATTAATTTTGGTTCCAACTTTAAACTTCAAACTTCAAATGTTTCAACAGTTACTTTAATTTTTTTAGACGACGAAGAAGATGCAGAGTCTACCGAGTCAACCCCCGAGGAAGAATTGATACAAGAGATTGAAATCCCCGAGAATTTGAGACCCAAGGAGCATCTTAATCAAATTCTTCGGTTAGATCAGGATCATGAAATTAAAGAAGCGGCAATTGAGAAAGCCTCTGATGTAATTCTTAAAGAATTGAAGAGGCTCTATGATACTGCTATCAAACCTCTGGAGAGCCTTTACAAGTACAGAGATCTGAGCAATAGACATTTCGGAGGTAAGAGGAATCTCTTCTGTCTATTTAATGATGAAGTAATTTTGTACTTCAATATTTGCTACTTCCTTTTGGGGTATCAGTCATAGACTCATTTCTATCAGTATTTGTAGGGAAGATTTCTCCAGAAATTCCATTTCTACCAAAGATGAAAACTTGGGTTGGCTTATGAAATATTGTTATGACAATCTTTCAATTTGGAAAAAAAGCTTTCTAAAAGAAAATAAAAAGACTGTGCACTGCAGCATGAAAAAATTAATAGAACTTTTCCAAAAATAGTTCTATCAAATCCTCACTAAATTATCTTCATAATATTTTTTAGTAATGTTTTCACATTAATTTTCTACAGATCCGGAGATTTTCTCGAAACCCCTCGTGCTATTCATGGGCCCATGGAGTGGCGGAAAATCGTCCATAATAAATTACCTTCTGGACACAGAGTACACGCCAGCCGCACTCAGAACAGGTGAGCCAATTAATTAGGAATCCAGAGACTAAGACTTAATAGTTTATGTTTGTGAAATAATTTGGGAATCGATGCAGGAGCGGAACCCTCGCCTGCGTACTTCAATATTGTAATGCACGGTGAAGAAGAAGAGGTGCTAGATGGTACACAATTGGCTGCTGATTGGACGTTTTCGGGACTTCAGAAATTTGGCCAGGGTATGCTGGACCGTCTCCGAGGTTTGAAGCTTTCGCATAAACTCCTCGAGAAGGTGTGTGGCAACAATTACGAATGAACTATAAAAATTCAAGTTCATTCTTAATAAGATTATCCTGAAGACTTTGAATAACTAACTTCCCACTTAGTTACTTACTTTTTCATTTTAATAAGGAATAGATGGTATTACTTCTGGTACTATTCGGTATTAACGAGGAATTTTGTCTCATTTTCAGGTTAATATAGTAGAAATTCCAGGAATTCTCGAGATTCGTAAACAAGTTCAACGTCTATTTCCTTTCAACGACGCCTGTCAGTGGTTCATTGACAGAGCCGACATAATATTCCTCGTTTATGATCCATCGAAATTGGACGTTGGCCCAGAAACCGAGGCGATTCTCGATCAGCTCAAGGGAAGAGAGTACCAGACAAGAATAATTTTAAATAAAGCCGACCAAGTGAAACCGGAAGAGCTCATGAGAGTCCAAGGAGCACTCATCTGGAACATATCACCCTTGATGTCGAGTGCTGAGCCACCAATCATGTATTCTACTTCTTTGTGGTCATTGCCTTATGAAGCTGGTGCACCAACGCGACTTCTTTATGCACAGGAAAGAGCTTTTCTGAGGGATTTGCGCTCTGCTATTGACAAAAGAGTTGAACACAAAATAGCTAGTGCTAGGAGATTCGCCGTAAGTTCATACCATTTCTTTTCTTTTCAATATCAACACTTGGTTCAATACTTTCACTTCATTTTTTCTATTCTACACTGAGTGGAACAGTAAATAAAGATTATCTATCCTTTTGGGGAAAATTATTGGACCGTTCAGAAGAAATTTTCGACTACTTAGCAGAAGTTAGCTAGCCGTTTGAAGAAAATTACCTAAAAGTAAGGGAATTTTTATTCAAATGGAAAAATAACAATTACTGAGTACATCACAAATTTTACTGAGCGGTACGACAGGTTTTCGACAGGAGAAATCACAACGTCTAAAAGACAACACGATTATCAAACGGTCAGGTTTTAAATTCATTTTACTGAATTTTTCTCTGCATAGATCAGTTGATTTGAAGTTTGTCAGCTCCATCCAATATTTTGTACGTGGTATAAATAATCCCTCGAATTTCATTTTAAACCGCAACTAAACAAGAAGAAATATTCAACAAAACTAAAGTTTCTAGAAAATTTTCATTCTTCTCGTCTCGTTCTCTCTGACTCTCTATATGAAATTGATCCACGATTTCTTGCATAAGTTTTATACTTGACCATCAAATTATACGGATTAGAATTTCTATTTCAATTTTCCCTCCGCAGAATGAAACTTAATTCCACAAACAACAATCTCTCTCAATTATTGTCATGAATCCTTTCAATAATTTTCAGGTACGTGTTCGCAACCATGCAAAAATGGTAGATTGTTATTTAACCACTTACTACAACCACAAGACTTTCTTCGGTAACAAAAAAGAAATAAGCGACCGAATAATAGAGAATCCCCAAAACTATCACATCTACGAAGGTCTCAGTACATTGACGAATATCTCACGCTACGATCTCCCCGATCCGGACGTATACAGAGATTTTTTCCGTTTGAATTCCCTCTACGATTTTCCATCTCTCAGTTCCACTTGCACGTACTTCCGTGGCTGTCCAATCAACAGGTTGGACGTGGCTATTGCTTATGATTTACCAGAGCTTGTTGGCAAGTACAAGAAACTCGTTGAAGCAACAGTGAATGCAGAGGAAGCATCCAACCAGCCTCCAACAAGTTGAGAGTTAAATTCAAAGCCACAAAGAAGAGCAAACCAAAAAAATACGGAAGACAATAAAAAAAAACATTTTTCTAATCTTCATTAATTAAAAAGTGCGCACATCGACATCATTAAATCTGTCGCATTCGCTTGCGTCTGCACCTTCTGAAATCCATCGATAAATTGCTCTCTCCGTTATTGTATGTCTTGGCTGCGGGCAGCGCAAGGCAACGAAAAATCATTGAAAATAATCAACAAAGATTTGACAAAAATCTCCTATATCCAATTGTTATTCCTTTGTTCAATCCAATCCATTGCGACTTATGAATGTAACATTTAGATAATAAAAAGAAATTAATGTATTCACGTGGTGAAGAAAGAAAAAGAAATAGTGAAAATAAGAATACATGAAATTTAATTTATGTAATTGTTTGTTTGGCGAAAAAATGCGTCATCGCTATTTATATGCATTTTTTTCTAGCATATACACAACTATTTATTTATCTACAATGATAATGGAATGAATTGAAAATCATGGAATTTCATGATCAGTGCTGAATCATTGATTCAATAAGAGAAATTTATCGAAACAGATACGAATTTTTGTAGAACTGCGACGAACCCATCGGTTCAATCAACTCAATTCTTCAGTGAAATTGTTAAGTACGAAGAGATAATGCCAAAAGGAATATAATGAGTGATATTACCGAAGAAGGAATACTCGACGAACTATACTATATTACGTTTCATCACTTCACTGGAGAATTGATTACGCCTTCAATTAATTTAAAACGTTATTTTAATCTCTAGGTTTAAGTAGGAATATTGTTGTATGTATCTCCGTTTTTAAATAAGATTGTGTGTGGCGGATTTTGCTTCTAAAAGTTTTCTCCTTGTGTTTAATATAATGAATATGATGTTGTGTATATTAAAAACAAATCTGATAAATAGATATTTAGGTTTAAAAAGGAATTGACTTACATTGGGTGTAACTTCACGAAGCCACTCGTCTGCCTGTTCGTCAAAATCGAATTGACACGCGAGTCGAAGATCAGTTGCTGCTTCTTCCCAATTACCCAGGAGTTGATGGGCACGACCTCGAAATTTGTGGGCTGCTGCACTGTCTGGGTTGAGATCGATAGCTCTGTCGCAGTCACGGATGCAAGCATTTGGTTTACTCAGTAGAAGATAAATTTGACCACGTTTAGCATATAAAAGGGTTGCTTGGGGATTCAGAGTTATTGCTTCTGTGTAAAGAGCCAATGCCTTTTCGTAATCTTTCTCTGAGAAGGCTGACACTGCTTCTGAACGTTTTGATTGAGCTTCCGCTATTTCTTCTTCTGTTGGTTGAAGGGAGAGATTGCCCATCTTCTGAGGGGGGTCATTGTCTGGTGCTAGAACAGATGCCGTTTCATTTGTAATAAAAGATTTGAATTGTATTCCCTTCACGTAGCTCAACAAAAATTTGTTTACACTCTTCAAATATTCAGATAGAAATTTCAGTAGTTTTTCATGTAATACTGAATCAGACAATAATGATGATGAAATATAAACTCGTGAATTCGTTGCCTCTAGGTCAGTTAATCAGTTTCTCAGAGACAGTCAATTTTATTTTAGTAATACGCCGATTCGTTAAGTCGCTTTCTTGTAATTTATAAATGCCTGATATTTACGGGATCAGACGAAAGACTCTATTTATTAAATAAATCGTTTAATATAAGTTTAATAAAGTACTTGATTCTCCCTGAGAGATATTCATTTCTAAAATTATCTCCGAAGGATCTATCCTTATTAATGAACCCGTCCGCTTGGGCCCATTATAGTAGCAAATTTTATATATTTTATTATGATATTTCCAATTGACCTCCGCGTATTTTTAAAATGAGTTACATTTTTAGCTGCAAAATAATATCATTGTTTTGAAAATCCAGAATTGATATCATTGCAACGAGGAGATATATGGATTAAAAAATCATTAACTAAGTCATTAGATAACTAAATTAGCAATAACCGAGAAACGTAAGTACTAGAAAGTGTCATCG
>NW_011887740.1:474270-476174 GCF_000806365.1 Fopius arisanus | reverse complement strand
ATTTTGAATTTTTCAATTCCAGTGAATACCTCCTCGATTGTCATACTCCCCTGATACTTTTTCAAAAATTTTGAATTTTTAAATTTCAGTAAATACCTCCTCGATTTTCATGTTCCCCTGATACATTTCTTAAAATTTCGAATTTTCAAATTTCAATGAATACCTCCTCCATTTTCATGCTCCCCTGATACTTTTTTGGAAATTTTGAATTTTTCCATTCCAGTGAATACCTCCTCGATTGTCATACTCCCCTGATACTTTTTCAAACATTTCGAATTTTCAAATTTCAGTAAATACCTCCTCGATTTTCATGCTCCCCTGATACATTTCTTAAAATTTCCAATTTTAAAATTTGAATGAATACCTCCTCCATTTCCCTACTCCCCTGATATTTTTTTGAAAATTTTGAATTTTTCAATTTCAGTGCACACCAATTTCGTAACGCAAAAAATAACATTCACCCCATCGACTGGTCCCTCCGACAGCGGAACTGCAACCGAGTAGCCGACGGGATGACACCCCCCTCCCCCCCATTGCGTGTGGGGCCCACCCTCCATTAAGACCCATTCCACTCCTCAATATCTGTGGCCGTGGCTCCGCTAATTCTTATATATTTATTTATAAAAAAAGGCATGTCGAACGAAATCAGTGCTTTGCAAAATGTTGAACTCTCAATTGACAAATGTAATAAAATAAAAATATAATATTTAATGCAGATTATTATAATGAGTTAACAGATAATATAGGAGTATTATGTTCATTCATCGAAGGAATCCCTGAGTGTAGAATTGATATATTTTCTTGGCGAGAATTGGTCCCAACCTCCGCTTGGTTCTAACAGACTGCAAAGATGTCAGAAGTGCCACTGCTCCAGGTCCTGCATCATCCAGGGCTTTCTTCAAGGCCATGGGAGACTTATAATACTGAAGGATTGTCAAAATTCCCTCTGGGGCGAGTCCTCTTATCGGGAGGAGTTGTTTCATGAACATCTGCTGGACATCGAGCGCTCTAAGTTTCATAGAAGACTCATTGAACTGTTTGAAATCCATGAGAGAGATTTCCTCAGCATCGAAGTTGATTTTATCGGGAAGACTATTCTTATCACACTGGATTAACAATTTATCCTTGAATAGCTCGACAAGATTTTTCGTGAATGTCGCCAGGTACAGCAAGGAATCTCGATGACTACTGGTGTCCTTCACGAAGAATCCATGGTGAATAATTGAATTCACTGCTGCCTGCAGTATATTAGCCTCTGGTATGGAATTATTCGTCGTACCATGCGGCAGTTGCTCAATCATGTAAACAATATTGGGAATTCCACTCTTTTTCAGCCTGAACTTTTGCTCGCCATACCTTCCATCCTTCATACTCGCAGCGAAATCATCAATTCGCTTGCGTTCAATGATGTATGGAAGAACTAATTCTTGACGAGTCCTGCGGCATTGTGCGATCCAAAGGAAGTCCCCCACGTGCAGATGACGAATCTCAAAATTGATTTTTTCACGAGTCAATTGTGATACTACGTCGTCTTTAACTTTCCCTTTTACTTCTTGAGTGTCAATCAGCAAAATAATATTAAAACTTCTGGGTATTAGACTGAATTTGGAGGGTCTGACGAGAGTAGCCGACTCAATCTGCACTTTTTTAGAGGAGACATTAGTGCTTTTGTTGATTGAACATTTATTAACCAAAGCGATCCCTTCGTTCTTGCTAGAACAAGGCCTTCCCATTAAGGCTTCATCGTCATAGGATTTCAAATTCCTATTTTCCTTCTGTTCTGAATTTTTAACATTAATTTGTAATATCTTTTCTGCTGAGTGAAGCTCATGTCCAGGTTGACCAGCAGCTCGATGTTGTTCCAATCTTAGATCAATTAGAGTGCATAATTTTTTGCCAAAGTG
>NW_011887740.1:469852-472335 GCF_000806365.1 Fopius arisanus | reverse complement strand
GGAGTAATAAGTCTCCTAATCATTTGTTTAATAAACTCAGTTATTGCGCAATTGGATAATCAAACCTTGGAAAGTGCATTCAATTTGGGAACTGCCGAGTCTTCAGAAGTATCTTCACCGGATAATAATGGAGCTGATAATGGAGTTGATAATGGGGCTGATAATGGAGCTGGAACAGAAGAAAAGCATGAAGCTAAAGTGGAAGTTGTTCGATCCGAATTAGAGGATATGGCTGAGAATGTGGGGGTTGATTCTCCGTACGTTCATGAGGCTGATAATAATCCTGAGGGGGAGGACTCCTTGAAGAATTCGGGGTCCTCTTTACCTGCGTCTGATTATACTGATGATCATCTTGATGAGCATTCACCAGGGGTTTATGATCAATCCTCTACGATATCCAGGAGAATAGATGAAGTTCGAAGTGAAAAATACGTGAATTACGGTGAGTAATCTGTTATCAATAGGCGTGACTGGGTTTATCAGGTTCTGATGACAGGTCCTTTGAGGGTGATCTATTAGGGCTGATGTAATTCCATTAATTGTTGTAATTGGATTGCTTGGTTCGTTAATTAGATTCGTAATGAGGAAGATGACCTGTCGTGCATAGAGTAGAATAGGAATATTGTGTTTGCATATCTCATTTTATTTGTACAACTAGCTTGTTTGCATTGGGTGTTATCAGTGCTTATCAGTTACTCACTCCGGACGTGAATCAGTGATGAATCATCCAAGTATGAGTACGATACTGGCAGGTGTAAGATATTTTACTTGATTCGTGGCTTTGATCTTAATGATTATGATTTTATTTTTTTTTTGAAGATTCTGATGATCCAGGGGCTAACAGGTGTGCACCCTCTTCCAAAGATTCTCCACAGTTTTATGTCATGACTGAGGAGAGGTGGCGGAAAATCCGATCAGAGAAAATGTATTGGTACTTTGACAGCTGTGGGGATAATCAGAGGGGTGATTATCAGAGTGATGTCCATTCATCGATGCCACAGATTCATAAAAACTTGAATTTTCAATTGCCGTTCTATGGATTTCGATACAATTACACTCGGGTTAGTGCACACTTTTTTTTAGTAATTGGGTAGTTTACGGTGTTGTCGCGGGATGGGTAATTTTTTAGGTGAAATAAACAAAATCTTAAAGATATTTTGAATTTTAAAATTCAGTTATTTTTCATTTTTCTGGCGAATTATCGATGGGATTGAAGGGAATAAATATAACGTTTTTGCAATTTATCATCATTTCATAGTTGACGAAATTGGGTGGTGGGGCGATAGTTTTCTGCGGTTTTTTCTACAGTTTGTGATTCTTTTTAAAATTTTGGGAAAACGCAGGAAAATATTCGCACTGCCTTGATACTGCGTGAGTCTTTAAGGGCCGGATGGAGTATCTCGGAAAGATAATTCACTCCAAAATTGGGATTCCTAATTACTCCGCCAATTAATTGTTTTTTCCGATAATAGCTAGCGTTTTAGTCGTTGACAACCGCTAGAACGCTAGCTAACAATTATTGAATAAAACGATTAATTGCCAAAGTAATTAGGAATCCGAATTTAGGAGTAAATTATCTTTTCCGAGATAATCCAACCGGTCCTTAAGGCTCGGGTGGATTATCTTGAAAAGATAATTTACCCCGAAATTCGGATTCATAATTACTTTGGCAATTAATCGTTTTATTCAATAATTGTTAGCTAGCGTTTTAGCGGTTGTCAACAACTAGTCCGCTAGC
The DNA here is from genome assembly GCF_000806365.1 of Fopius arisanus. Taxonomy (NCBI): domain Eukaryota; kingdom Metazoa; phylum Arthropoda; class Insecta; order Hymenoptera; family Braconidae; genus Fopius; species Fopius arisanus. The sequence goes on along the minus strand of NW_011887740.1, from coordinate 470,597 downwards.
TAACAATTATCGGAAAAAACGATTAATTGACGGAGTAATTAGCAGTCCCAATTTTTGAGTAAATTATCTTTTCCAAATCCAAATTTGGAGTAAATTATCTTTTCCAGTCCATTCGGGCCTTAAACAATTATAAAACGCAAAAACGTTATATTTTTCCACTCCAATCCCATCGTTAGTTTACCAAAAATATGAAGAAAAAACCAGTACATTTTAGTGGATGAGATGTAGAACATTCTTTCAAAAATATTGTGGAATTCTGTGATAATTTCTCAGATGAGTTACACATGATTCAATAAGTGGTTCGTGCATTCAATTACGGGCCCAATGAAATTAATGATCTTAATTATTTAGTTATCCATGAATGGTTACTTGGAATTCAGTGATCCTCCCAATCACTACACTTATCCACTGGTTTTCCCGGTGAAAGACTGGCCGAAGAAGAATGACCCTGCGTTTATTGGTATTTTCTTCAGCAAATGTCGGATCGGATCACTTCGCCCTGACGATATCGATCGGCGAGAGCCAGGAGTTTACTTCAGGTTGGATAATCCTTATTATTACATCCTTATCCTTATTATCCTTATTATACATTTCGTTTGACTCTAAAATAATCCTGGGATATATATACTCAGGGATTTATTGAAAATGATTTTTATTTTTTGGGGTATTTATAGTAGTTGCAGGAAATTTTACGGAATTGTCACGTAATTTCTATCTGAAGTCACGGAATTTTTCTGTAATTTTT
>NW_011887740.1:465320-469457 GCF_000806365.1 Fopius arisanus | reverse complement strand
ATGAGAGAAAGAGTAAAATGGGATATTCGAGAGGGAGTGGTTGGATCTGATACGTTTGAACCAAAGCACGCTGTCATTGTTACTTGGAAAAATATGTCATTCGCTGGAGGAATTGATAATTCTCTCTACAAAACGAATACCTTCCAACTAGTTCTAGCTACAGACGAGGTGTATACATACGCTATCTTCAATTATCATGACCTACAGTGGACGAGTCATACTGAGGCTGGGGGTGACACTACAGGCGGCGAAGGAGGAGTCCCTGCTTATGTCAGTATTAATCACATTATTTTTTATATTTTTTAAATTTTTAAATTTTTTAAATTTTTTAAATCTTTTAAATTTTTTAAATCCCTTAAATTTTTCAAATTTTTTAAATTTTTTAAATCTCTTAAATTTTTTAAATTTTTTAAATTTTTTAATCACTCGCAGAGATGAAACTAATAGTCCAGATCATTAGTCATTCTCCAATCCTGCGACTCTATTTACCATTATTTATTTATTATCTATTATATATGACATTATATATTATAAATATTGTGTTGTGTTAGTGTATCATCATATTTATTGTTCATTATTTTTTTCTATTATCCTCTTGACAATATTATCAGGTGGGCTTCAACGCTGGCAATGGAACTCAAAGCTACGAGTACAAACCCTATTCACAAATGTCAACCATTCGTGATTTAACTAGTCGTGGCTGGGCTAATGGATTTGAAGGCAGACATATCTTTCGCATTGACGAGAAAATAATGCACGGAACATGCAACAAGGATATTGGTAAATAATTATGGCAATTGAGAGGAATTAGTGGCGAAGCGTCCAATTTCGTTCATTTCCGCTTAATTTTTCAATCATTAACATTTATTAGGCAAATCCTTTTTGCAATCATTTGCATTCATTGATAATTTTCGTGAGGGAAGATTGAAGGGGGGGGGGGGGGGGGGGGGGGGTTGCTACAAAACTAACGCAATTTTAAGAGGAGGATTCATTAAGAACTTTCCTAATTCCTAATTTAATTTCTAGCCGATTCGAACTAAAAAGTCGGAAATTTTATTACAAAAAGTGTTAAATCTTTCTTTTCAATTTTAGTCATTTACATAATCTGTGTACCTTTAAAGCCAGTGGATTCACGAATGTAGAAAAGATCCGAATATATATGTGCCCCTAGCAATATAATCTCATTTATGGAATTTTATTTGAATTATTTTCATTTCATTCAGCTTAAGGCCCGGATGGACTGTCTGGAAAAGATAATTTACTCCAAAATTGGGACTTCTAATTACTCCGTAAATTAATCGTTTTTTCCGATAATTGTTAGCTAGCGGCCTAGTTGTTGACAACCGCTAGAACGCTAGCTAACAATTATTGAAAAAAAACGATTAACTGCCAAAGTAATTAGGAATCCGAATTTCGGAGCAAATTATCTTTTCTAGATAATCCACCCGAGCCTTAAAATACTTTATCCACTTAACAATAGATGTTTGTTGTTATGCCATTACTCGTTATGTAGGCTGATTTTTATTTAATTATAAGAGTTGATGAATTGTATGTGAATTGCAGCTGGGGCCCACTTGCCGTTGACTTTCGCCCCGGAAAGTGGAAATATGCTCGGTGGTACAGTTGTGAATATCACAGGGCCCTGTTTCCTTCCAAAAGACAAAATTAAGTGTCGTTTTGATACTGAGGAAGTATTCGGTACTGTCATTGACAGAAACCGCGCCATTTGCATCCAACCATTTGTCAAAGCCGAGGGATACATCAGATTCGCCATCGTCGTCAATAATGGACAATTCGATTGGAAGGGAAAATTCTTCATTGGTAATTGAAAAAGAATAGTTCATGGATTTTAATCCATTATCAATTACTTATAACTTATATACTAGAGTCAAACATTCATTAAGAAAAAGAGAGATTATTATAATATAAAATTATAAAAATTATCGTTATTGGAAATGGGATAATTAAATTAATTACAATACAATTAATAAACTCTAAACACTATTTCTTTATTAAAATCGCACGAGGAAGAAAACCGTCTGAACTCTATCAATATCTCCAAGAGACTCAAGACTAGCCGCAAAGACCATGAGAACATTCGTATAATTTATGTAATGAAGAATGGGAAATGTATAATTAGATTTTAGCTGTCCATACGTAATGCAATCAATCCAGTAAGATTATGTGCTCTCCAAAAAATTCGCTGTAGAATTGACTCTAAATGTTTCGAATTTTTTTCAGAAACTCCATCAACGGCAACAGAAAAAATATACTTCCAGAATCGAGCAGTACACGAACGAAATCCTAGAGAAATAAAGATCACGTGGGACGCTTATAACTTAACTAGTAATTTAAATGCGGAAGTACAATTGTCTCTCTGGGGTTATCGAGAAACAACGATTCGACCTGAATTCGAGTACATCGGTCTCCTTGAGGTAAAGAAGTTTCTTAGATCGTTCTAAATTAAAAGGGCAGGAAATTTTTAATTTGTTTCCACGTTAATCAATCCATTTTTTTTTCAATGCTCGATTGTTGTTCAATGATCGAATAGTCTTGAAAGGACTTATACCATTATAGATTCCATGCAGTTTTATGTTACTTAATGATCTTTAATTACTCTTTCATGTCTGTTCGGGTGATGAAATTTAGGGAAATGTCGAAATGTCAAGCTAATCGTAGTTTTAGAACAGAATTCCAGAAATTGCGAGTCACTCAATATTTTCCGCCATTTTATGGGTCACTTTGTAGGAATTAAAATGGCGGAATAATAAGGTAGCTCTTCAATTCAATTATATTATGATTGATTTTCTATTTGGATGCATCTGATGTTTTACTGATTGTGATGTTTTCAAATCATCAGAATTTCTATCTGCAAGAAATAATTACGTATGCATTACAGGGAAGTTGGAGTAACACTGGGGAGTATACCATAGCACCAGCTAAATATCGAAATTACGATAATCCGTACCATCGAGATATCCACTTCGGATTTATTTCGATTAATTTAACCAAACCTACCGATTACTCAGGACTTGACGTCACTCCGTACGTAAATGAATCAATTTTCAATGACTATTTTGAGCTTATACTCTAGAGTAGTTAATTATTAATTATTTTTTATTATTGAACATTTTTAATTTATTTAATTATTGATCAACTTGAAGAAATCTCCAATGAGAATCATGTCTTCTTCAATCTTCAAACTGAAAATCAAGTATTTCGTTCATATAGAATCGTACTGTCTTATTCTTAATTAATACTCAGATGTACGATGCATCGAACTTAATCTTTGATTTGTAAATCAAATGAATTCTGAATTAAGATCTGGATTGTATTTCTAAATCGGGGCTTTAAATTGTGCGGCCTCTCCAATTGTTACAAAAAATCAAAATATTGATTCGAAATATTAAACGAATATGAGCGAGGAATTATTTAATGATGAAATCACTGTGGCACTCGGAATTGAAATCAAATAAAATCACGTGAAATCAGTGAAGTCAGGGATTTCAATTACTTCGAGCGATTTCATATGAAACTTTCAATGATTTTGAGTGTCATTGACTCTCGGAAGACAGGTTCCATGTTGGAAACTATTTTCGAAATTGTAACATCTCAATTGTAACATTCATAATTGGGGTTTACTCTGATAATTGAAGTAAGAAATAGTAAATCATAAAATCTGGAGTGATTTTTTGAAATCACGCTTTTAAAAATTTATTTATTTAAAGTCTGCGAATTTGAATGATTTATTTACTCAGTCTGTTATATATACATTGTTTACATGTTCGCTTTTTTAAATATTATTAATTTTACATTTCCGCAAGAACTGATTTTGAGCTTCATAGCAGCAATTTGAAATCACTTGAAATCACTTGAAATGATTATGAAATCAGCAATTATTGTGTCATGACATTTGTCACTGACTAGCCCATTGGACACGAGGACAAGTATTAGAACTTGATGAATACATAATTTTTTCAGTGTTTTATGGAGCAAACCAATTCCCCTCGCTTGGTATTTTGGACCTCAATGGGAGCGCGAGCATGGATCCAAGTGGCCACAGAAGCTTTGCGATAACTGGATCATGAACGACAGATACCTGAAGAATTTTGCTGCTGAAGTGTCTCTTTGTCCTTG
>NW_011887740.1:413036-464250 GCF_000806365.1 Fopius arisanus | reverse complement strand
TTTGATGAGAATATGTGGACAGGCATTCGGAGAATTCTCAATAGAATCAACAACAAAACTAATGGAAAATTAATAATTCACAAGGAATTCCAGTGTTCTACCAGAACTGATTATTCATAAAATATGGAATGTTATAACTATATTAATGGATATTTTTGTTTTAATTCAGCGAGAGGTAATAACTCAGCAACGATCGAGGTTCGCGTGAGACCGCCGATTGCACAATGGCGATATCGCTTGGACATCCTTGCTGACGGCCGTAAGATTTACTTCGATAGACAATCTTTGAAGTTTCAGCACTTCCCTGGTGTTGTTGTTTATACGCCAACATATATTTTGAATCAAAGTGAAGTCATAATTATGTTTGATACTGGGGCTGGAGTTGAAGTGGTGGAAAATCAGGGTTTCATGACCGCGAGAGTTTATCTGCCGTGGACGTACATGGTGAGTAATTTCTAACTCAACCTTCTATCAATATTATTTTCAACAAATAAGTCGAAAAACCCATACCGCACTTGTTGCGTAATATGAAATACTCATCAAGCTGTAACATGCCATTAGCTTCTGACGATTTCTCGTCTACGAATTGATACAATATACTTTCTAAACTCGAAAACTTGAAAATAAAAAGATAAACAATATAAAAATATTGTCCAGACTTTTAGGATGGGGTTTTTATAATTTAAAAAACCTCACCCTGACAACCCGGAAATATACTATTTGGAACTTTTCTACATTCGTATCGAGATATTCGAATGTCGCATCCAATTGAAATAATTGAAATAAGATAACTTATTTTCCAATGAATACATTCAAATGAATTCAATAATTTTCATACTGAAACTGGTGAAGTAACCACAACTAACGCGTCCTCAATTAATCAAATTGCAGAATAAAACGAGAGGACTGATGGGTAATTGGAGTAATGAGAAAGCCGACGACTTCACTCGACCTGACGGTCAAGTTGCACCATTGAGTCTAGACAGTTTCGAGGAAATTCATAAGAACTTTGGTATGCACTGGATGCTGGAAGATAAAGAGGATAAGTACAAAGGAGCTGCATTGTTCACTAGAGAATTTGGTAGAACAGCGAGTTACTATGCCAATGTAACATTTGAGCCGGAGTGGAAGAGGAGTCCTCAGGATATATTATCATCGAATCAGTAAGATTATTATTGTTTTCGTAACCATAACTAATTTTGGTTCATAACTGATTAGTGTTTGACGACACTAGAAAAAATTACCATCTTTATTTCCGGAAATTTTTACTCCTATACGATTAATCTTGATATTTTACTAATTATATTATTGTGATTATGATGACTTGATCATGATTATGATTATCATTTGAAAACATCACAATTAGTAAATTATCAGCTGTAAATAAATGTTCTTAATATTCTTTAATGGTAATTAAACATGTACAATTACAAACGTCGACAAAATGTGTGCGCAAAAAATCTCGAATTCTCATGATTTGGGTTTTTCGTAAATCCTGTTTGTCAGTAATTATCTACGTATTCTCGATCGAATGCATTTCTTTATAATTTGACTTAATTACTATTTACAGGACAGAAGAACTAAAATTTGCTAGCGAGCTGTGCGGGGAGACATATCAGTGCAAATACGATTATGCATTGACGTTAAATCGAGATCTGGCCCATTTCACCAAGAATTATTACGATACAGTTACTCAACTTAAAGCACTCAATTCTAAACCAAGTGAGTGTCCGAGGAATGATGTAGATTCTCCAAAAAATAATTTACTCATCATTATGTTTATTTCAGCTATTTCTTGTGGTGTTTTGGAGACTCCGAGATTCGGGAGGAAGAGCAATTTTCTATTCATACCCGATACAAAAGTGACGTTCGAGTGTAATCAAGGGTTTATACTCGTTGGAGACCAGAGGAGAAGATGCGAAGCGAATGGACGATGGGATGTCTCAGAATATGGCTACACGGAGTGTCTCCGTAAGTACATTGTTTAAATTATTAGTAAAAACTTAATAAACAAAAAGAAATCGTTTCCTGAGTTTTTTCACCAGAAAATTATTTCTATTGTCAGTTATTATAATGTATTATTGTTCCAGTTAAGGCCCGGATGGACTGTCTGGAAAAGATAATTTACTCCAAAATTGGGACTTCTAATTACTCCGTCAATTAATCGTTTTTTCCGATAATTGTTAGCTAGCGGCCTAGTTGTTGACAACCGCTAGAACGCTAGCTAACAATTATTGAAAAAAATGATTAATTGCCAAAGTAATTAGGAATCCGAATTTCGGAGTAAATTATCTTTTCTAGATAATCCACCCGAGCCTTAAAGAAGAATTTAATATTTTCTTCATCCAAACAATTTTCGTCATTAGCAAGGAAAAGAAATTTTAATCTCATTTTATTTTCGTCCCGCGTTATTAAATAATTAAGTTTCCGAGGTTGATGAGAGAAGAACAAGATAATCAAAGAATTACGGACATTTCTCTAAGCTTGGCTTGTGTCAGAGAACAGGGTTGTAGGGAGGGTGGGGTAATATGGAATTCTCAGGTAAAATGAACACTTTCATTCCTTCATTGTTTTTCCCTCAAAATTATGAAGATACTTGTACATGTAGTTTCCCATCATTCCATAATCAATCCATAAATATTGGATAATACCATAAATCTTCTTCTTCTTCTTCTTCTTCTTCCAATTGCATGGGGCTTTCGTATTTTGCACGATTTGGAAAGAAATGCTGTTGGAGTGCTCTTTCGACTCTGTGGAGTGAATTTTCTAGAGTAAAGTGATCTCTGAAGTTGAAATACGGTGTAGATCTTGCAGAGCTTGAAACTCATGAAAAAATGGAAATGATGAAGAGTTTTGAATAATCAATAAATAATTAATGAAGGGCTAAGAACATAAGACAATTGCGTTCCCGATATCAAACCGTTAAAATGTATTGAAAGGAATTTCATAAGGTGTTCACAAAACATGCTAATTAATTAAAAACGGCTGTAGGTCAGGTCGAGTATTCTCAGCGTACAGCCTGGACGACAATGGGAATCATAGGTGCTGTACTTGTGCCAGTAGTTGTACTCATAGCTGCAGTCTATTTTTGTTTGCATAAAGAGAGAAAACGAGAGAGCTCAACTAGATCCTGGCATTTTTCTGATCGTGGCTCAGGGCCTTCCTCATTGTCGCGCCAAACTACACCTGTCAAATCATTTGAAAGGGCTGTATCTCCTCAGAGTGATAACAGTACCATTGCAAGTAGTAGTCTGACTAAACGCCGGTTGTATGATAAAGTTTATTATACACATGAGCCACTACCTAACAAGCCGGATGTCGAGTTCGAGGAGAAAGACTGGGATCTCAAAGATTCTCCATCACCCACTGAATCAGATTCCACCAATAATAGCACAAGGAAGACCGCGAGTCCTAGCAAGGAAAGCGATGTTTAGGTTTCATTCCCAAATATCATCCGAACTGTATCAATCCAGTAGATGAATTCTTTTCAATTTCTCACTATAATTAGTTCATTAATAAGAGAATACTTTTTTTATAAAGAATATTAATTGAAGCTGCCAATTTCGTAAATTTTTTAAAGAGCATATTACCAAACAATTACATCTACATTTTTCTCTCATAATCGAGTGGCTTCAATTTATGTAGAAGCAAGTATCATTTCTGTTATTGAGTGTTATTATTTGGTCAACGACGACAGATTAAGTGTATGACCAATTGATTAATTAAAATAGGTGCATAATAGTGTGGAAATAATTTTAAGGGTGTGGAACACCAATATATAGGTCAAATTTTGGTAAATGTTTTTTCATTTCTCTGGGAAACTTATTATGGGATTGGCATGAAAAAAATATAACGTTTTTGCGTTTTGTCATTATTTAATGACTCACCAAGTTTCAATACGGAATCGAAAAATCGGTCAAATGGAAGGCTTCCATTCGGAAGCAAAAATACCGGAACATGAAGAGCAGCTTGAGGATTCATTTTTATTGTTGTTCTGATTCTTGGGTGTCTTAGATTTTTGAAGGTTCGTCTAGGTGACTGATTCAATGATATCGGAAAAGTTCGACGAAATTGGCAGCATTTTTTATTATCTCATTCGTTCTCGGTTAAGTCTTAAATAATTTGACAATTGCTCGGATAGTACTGAACAATTTAAAAAAAACATATGACACATATGTAACAAAAAATACTTCAGAAGATTTTTTTCATAAAACATCGGATGACATAATTTTTTAAGCCACACAATCATCGAAATAATTTTCCTACAAAAAAGGTTTCAACAAGTTAAGGCTCGGGTGGATTATCTAGAAAAGATAATTTACTCCGAAATTCGGATTCCTAATTACTTTGGTAATTAATCGTTTTTTTCAATAATTGTTAGCTAGCGTTCTAGCGGTTGTCAACAACTAGGCCGCTAGCTAACAATTATCGGAAAAAACGATTAATTTACGGATTAATTAGAAGTCCCAATTTTGGAGTAAATTATCTTTTCCAGACAATCCATCCGGGCCTTAAATGATCTCCATTATCCAGAAATCAAAGTACCAACATTACCATGTCCCACAATGATGGAAATTCAATTTAAAACATTTTAACGTGTACTAACAGTTTTTAATGTTTCATGAGGATTTTTTTTCCTGTCTACACGAAATGAAAGGATCAATAGAAATTACCTATCTGTTTGATACGGTTGTATTTTAGCCGATCGGGAAAAATTACCGTGCCGCTTAGTAAAATTTGTCAACTGCTTAGTAAAGGCTATTTAACTATTCACCTGGCATTTAGATAATTTTTCCTGAATGATTAGATAACAGTTACTAAGCAGTTAACAAATTTGACCAAACGGTACGGTAATGTTCTCTGATTAGGTCGGTAATCTCTCCTGATTTTTTCTCTCCGTGTAAATTATCATTTTTTCACCTGCGGGGAATTTTATTTCTCATATTTGCATCTCTTTGACTGATCCTTGTTATACCATCATTCCCATTAATATATTCCCATAAATTCTGGTTGTGAGATAGAAAACTCGAAATTCAGGTATTTCTGACAAGCAATTGTATACGCACCTCACGAAGGAAAATGAAACATCAGATTCTAGATTATCCTCTCGCATGCTGCACAGCATCTTATTTCAAATCAAATAAAAAATGTTCAACATCATTTCTATAGCTCTAGACATTAAGCATAACTATGTACCAATGATTAATATATTCGTGTTACCTGTACTTTACAATGTGGAATAGAAAAAGTTGTATCAATAATAAATTTTTAAAAAATGTCCCACATATGTAAATATGCAACAAACCGCCCATTGTATAATTTTGTAAGATTTCATAATAAAATATTCTAAGTATGATTAAAAATAGAAGGAAATTTCTATTCCACAATGACAAAAATACAGTAGACTCGATTAGTTTGTCTTTATGAATTGAGAAATGGTTATTTTAGTTAGTGTGGAGTGGAAATTTCCGTACTGCCTCTACTGAAATTTCCATATCCTCATTTTAATTCCGTTGATATTACCCATAATTAGTTTTACATTGTCACAATAGAAGTTCTAATCAATAGGTCAACAGGAGTACAGTTCTCGACAGGCTGGAATAACGTTTGGAATTATTCTCGGGTGTATAATTCCAATCCTAATGATCATTATCTGCGGAGCATTCAGGGTTGTTCAGGGGAGAAGAAAAGAACGGGAGCAGGAGCAATCGGAAATAAGGTATGATATCGAATTATTAAACATTTTCAACCGATTCCTGATTTTGGATGTTAAGAATATTCTAAAAATGACGGAACATTCACGTAATCCGCAAGCGAGAGTGATTTTAGGTGGATGTCTATAGAAATCTAAGAGAAAAATCTAAAACATTCATTAAATATTCAGATCTGTCCCCAAAGATTACGAAAACACAACGTAATTTTTCTGGAAACTGCGAAGTGTAACAGGGATTTCACGAATTATTATGTTCGACAATTTTTACCTAACATTTTATAAATTTTCCGTGTTTTTCGAGTTATTTTTATTGAAATTTTCTCTCAGTGTATCTTTCCTAAAACTTTCCCGCCGATTTTTTGGCATTTTTCTGGAAAACTTTCGATGCGATTGACGAGAAAGAATATAAAGCCTTTGCCTCTTGTCATTATTTAATGACTCACGAAGTTTCAAGGTGATGTGACAATTTTCCAGCGTTTTTTATTAATTAAATAATGATAACATGTCGAAACGTTAAATTTTATCACGTCAATCGACATGACAATTTCAATTGACAGCTATTTTCCATTTTTTAAGGGCCGGATGGAGTATCTCGGAAAGATAATTTACTCCAAAATTGGGATTCCTAATTACTCCGCCAATTAATTGTTTTTTCCGATAATAATTAGCTAGCGTTCTAGTCGTTGACAACCGCTAGAACTCTAGCTAACAATTATTGAAAAAAAAAACGATTAATTGCCAGAATAATTAGGAATCCCAATTTTGGAGTAAATTATCTTTTCCAGATAATCCAACCGGTCCTTAAAGATACAGTCTAAAAATTTACTGAATAGATTCTTTATACTGTCATCTGATGTTTTCAACACTATATGAAGATAATTAATACGGAAAAAGTTCAACCAAGTGTTTTATGATTGAAATAACGCGACGTAATTAAAATTTGATGAAATTATTTTTCAGATCCCGAACAACAGAATTACAGAGAATGAGAAAAATCGATGAAGATGAAGAACTAACTACTTACCCCAGCAAAACGACTGAAATTAATTAATCACGTTGAATTGTTTTAATTTTTTAAGCACATGTGAGTCCAAAAGATTGAAATCACGTTTACCCATTCAGATTCACGATTAAATTAATTTTTTTATTAATTTTGCTGATAAGACGCTATTAATTTCACAGGATATTCCATTATCTTCAGTCATTTCCTTTCTCCTATGAGTTTTCCCGGAAAATTATCTGTTAATTAATTCTGCTGAATTTTTCCAAATATTTCCGAAGTTTAATTCATAGGATCCATTCTATGACGAAATTCCGGGTAATTAAGTTCAAATTAATTGATAATTAATTGATAGATTGTTGTAATAAGTGAAATTTGATTTACGTTAATTATGATAATAAAAAATATAACATAAACTATTGAGATCTTTTAACTATAGGATAAATGCATTTTTTTTTCAGTGCACACCTTTTTTTAAATGAATAGGTGTAAGGAACGCCTATCATCTATTTGTTAATATGTGGCCGTCCGCATGAAAAGGGCCCACTTTATCGATATGGAGTTAGCGCTATGGGCCAGTGGACCCTTTTTTTTTTCTTTTCAAAAGTCAAAATAATGACTTTCTAGTTAAGATAATTAGATTCAACGCATCTCATTCGACGTAGGAAAAGTGCTAGTTAAGTACAATGTGAATATCTTAGAAATTAGCTTCGACAAAATGGGCCACAAAATTTCCACGGAACAGGGGAATTATTCAGCATTACACTACACCGGAGAGAAAGTATCGCAAATTCGTCAATTATGATTTACGGATTAATTATTCAATTGATTAAACCCGATTCACCGATCTCCGCAATGTCTAAAAAAAAGAAAGCCAATGTATTTATTTCTACTGAAAAAAATAACGTTTATTATTGAGAGTATTCTTAATCGCATTTTATTTACAAAAAATTAAATTTTACATTTAAATATACTCTATACGAAGTCCTGTGATGGAGATATCGTAAATATACTATTCATTCGGAGGTTCGAAGATCTCAAAATTTCGACTGAGTCTCAATCAAACACGAAACACATTATCGTAAAAATGGAAAGAGAAAAAACCGAGAGTGTTTTATCATTGACCACGAAATAAATTATAAAGAGAACAAGAACCAGAATTGTATTTCACGTTTGTTGAATTCATTGAAAGATTTTTTTCAAGACGGTAGAATTATCGAATGGCAGTTTTCGCAGATTGTTGAAATCAGAGTTCTCAGGATTTGCCGCCAAAACCACCCATTAGATTGCCGAGACCACCTGCGCCTTGTTGGATCTGTTTCATCATATTTTGTAGCCCAGACATTCCACCTGCACAAGCAAAGGATGAATTGAAGACAATTGATGAATTAATCATAATTATAAAATTGAACATAATAAAACATAAACCATACCCATTTGATGTAAGACTCTAGGATCCATCATCTTAGCCATTTGCTGATTCAATTTAGCCATTTGGATCTGGTTAACATTCTTGGTCATATCACCACCTTTGAATAGTCCCTTGATTCCTCCCATCCTCTTAACGACAGCTGCAAACTTGGTGTACTGTGCTATCAAGTCCTTGACTTCCTTCTCAGTAACCCCAGAGCCTCTGGCAAGCCTTGTAATTCTTCCAGTTTGTTTGCTGAATAGTTTCGCTCCATCTCTGCTGTCCAACTCTGCATCATTCATACTATCCATTATTGTCATTAGCCTCTTCAATCTTGCCATCGAGTCCTGTTCAGTTCCCTTCGACATAAAATCTTGACTAAAACCAGGTATCATCTGAAGAATCTGTGAGAATGGTCCCATTTTCATAATATTTTGAAACTGCTCGTACATATCACGAAGAGTGAATTGACCATGTTTAATTTTTTCTAGAAGCTCTTCATTATCATCCAGATTGAGTTCATTAACTTTATCGATTAATCCCTCGATATCACCCATTCCTAATAATTTACTAATAAAGGGTTTCGTCTTGAAGGGCTCAAGATCATCTATGTGTTCACCAGTGCCAATAAATATGCAAGGACTTTGGGTAGCAGCAACAGCTGATAATGCACCACCTCCTTTCGCATGCCCATCCAATTTTGTGATTATAATTGAACCAACATTGACTCGATCTTTGAATGCCTTGGCCTGTGCCTCGCAAGCCTGTCCTATCGTAGCGTCCATCACGAAAATTATATTGTCTGGCTGAACAGCATTTGACACTTGTAACATCTCCTCAAAGAGAGACTCTTCTTGTTTGTGTCTACCACTTGTATCAACTATTATAATCTCATAGCCCTCTTTTTTGAACATCTCTACACCATCTTGGGCTATTACCACGGGATCCACCTCTGTATAACTACCATAAAAAGGTATCCGAGCCTTTGTAGCATTCTGTTTGATCTGGTCATAGGCACCCGCACGGAATGTATCAGCACAGACTAAACAAGCCTTCCAATTTTTCTTCAAATAGTGGTACGCTAATTTTGTACAAGTTGTCGTTTTTCCAGATCCTTGGAGTCCCACAAACATTATCACATTAGGGCGACCTTTTACGGGCTGATAGGCTTTCACTCCAGGATCAATTAACTGAGGAAAAAGTTATGAAAATACGTGAATTTTTTATGCAACGGATCTGGATTTATCATTATAAATATTCAATAACTAAAACGATGTTCAATAAATATTTGATTTGTGCATATATCATATGGTGTTCATGTCCTAAAGCTACAGAGACTATATGCTGATAGTAGCCTCTTCAGGAACGGAGCGCTATTTCCAGGAAGCAGAATTTTTCACTTTGAAGAAACTCTTCATTCAACCAAATCAACCAAAATATCGTAGATTGAATAATCAATGGGTTTTTGTTTTTTCAAGGATTAAAAAGAAGTCTCAAAAGACAAAAGATGCTCTATACAGTATAAAATTTTGCTAATGTTATGTATAATGCGTTACCTGCCGTTTTTGGATTAGGCAATCTTTAATTTGTGAAGAAAAGAAAAGAAAAGAAAAGAAAGAAAAGAAGAAAAGTTGACGAGAACGTATTCTAGTAAAAACTATAATAAGTTTTTTATGAAGTGAAGATAGCATTATGCTTGTAAGTAACTCGAAAAGTCAGTTTTTGCAATTATTAACTCGATAAAAAACAGGTAGGGCGTGACAAAACATTGTCATAAAACTCAATCGTCAAAATTTATAAGAAGTATCAATGAAATCAAATTTATACCTCGATTTTTTGCGTAATTTTTCGTACCTCAATAATATAACGTCGACTTTACCTCGATTACATGCGAATTTATCAAATGGCTATTTCGCTCTTCAAAAGATTTTTCAAAATTGGTTAAGTATCCATTTTAGTCCAGTCACATGTGAATTTGATGAGTATTGCGTTTTGTCGTATCCTAGTCATCCTTATTAACCCCTCTTTTCTTATAGTTAATTTATCTGTAATAATTATTAGTTCTTTTACCTTGACAAGTTCTTTAAAAACTGCACTTTGTATCATCCGGCGTTTATTGAGTCCTCCAGCCATATCCTCAAAGTCAATAACCGTACGAACATTTTCCCGCAGTTTTTTGACAAGTCGAATGTTGACATCAGCTTCTAGAAGAGCAGCACAAATCTCTTTGAGCATAGAATTCAGAACCTGCAAAAAATATCCACAAAAATGATAAAAACCATAAAATCTCCTAAAGTGAGTGAGCAGAGACGACATGAGAATATTTTCAACTCAATTTGTAAACATTGTAGTATCACATCTCTTATCGAAAATATTTATAAAAAAATCATAACTTTCCTTCTTATAATTTTCATACATTTTACGTGCAATATTTACAATAATGGTCAGCCCATCTGTTTAACAAAAATATTAACTTTTGCTCACCTCTTCATTGATGACAGTTGCATTGCTCAACGATCGTAGAGCGGACGTTATTTTACGTCCTAAATCTGCTAAAACCATTTTTCCTTCGTGTCTTCACGCTTGTTTACTCCACTAAAAAATGTTGCCACTAATTGTAACGTTTATTAGTATGAGGGGAAAAGGCCCAAGTAGTTTTGGAAAATTGGTACCACCAAAGTATCGAATATAACCAATAAGGTCTCCTAATCGTGGTAGACACTGTACGAGACAGTGGAGCGACGAGCGATCGAGGGCCAACTCGACATATGACGATATTTCCGGTTTCACAGTATATACATACATATATACCAAATTAATGTATAAATACTGCGCAACTCGCTTCTACCATCTTTCTCCTCTCCAATCTCAGGCGTAGACTGCTCAGGGAATTATACTCTTGGTTCAGCACTGGTATTTCCGGTATTTCTTATTTTGCAAAACGAATATTCCAATACAGACTTTTTTTTATAGTGAACGTCCTGAAATAGTTGCTGTCGCATACGACATAACTGTTTCTGTGAAAAGTTCATGCGCGGTAAAATCAGAAAAAACGGCCGCGATTAAAGCACTTTTTTTGCCAACTATATACTATTATATAAATATAGTATAATATAATATAAAAATAAAAATATTACATATTATTATATAAAAAAAAATAATATATATAAAATTAATATAATTTATATATATATATATTATATATATATATATATCATATTATATAGATATATTTTGATATGCATAGCGCCAAAAAAAGCTGACAAAAACCGTTACATGCTTTTTTTTAAAAGGGATATATAATATAGTCTCACTTAATTGATTGCATTATGTATGGACAGCTACACTATAACTATATATTTTTTACATTCTAATTATGTTTAATTATGGGAATTTATGAACTTCTTGGAATTATTCCTCGAAAACAAAATGATCAATTCCATTTTTTCAGATGTATTCAATGATGAGACTTCTAACCCAAACCATTTTTAATTGAAAAACAATCGAGCCGTTGATTTTTCTCACTTATAATTCCTGCCGCTCTATTTAAATACGTAATATTTAAATACTGAGAATGTACCCAAATTTCAGAGATTTCTGTCTCGAGATCGAAACGAATGATTTCAAACAGAACTTGATCATTTTGCAGCCACTTTTTTCAACTATGCACCATCAAAATTTAAACAAAAACTGCGGAGTAAATATTTTATACGGCAATTTTCTGGGGATTTTTAAAAAGTTCTTTATCTTTTCTGCATTAATGATCAATCACAGTGAATTGCAATTATGTATATATTCATTATTACATGAGAATACAAGATACTCTATTATGCTACTATTTTAATTCCACTAAAATCCATTACATCATAAAAAATAGGAAAATCGTTTTGAAAAAATCACTAGATTTGGCATCCCTGGTGTTGTGTCCTCCAATCGTCACTTCGCCAGTTATCATAGGAGCAGCATAGCAAGCAGCACGCGAAAACTATAAGAAAATCAAGGGTAAAAGTGCGTCTCAAAAAGTGATCTATCATTATCATATTGTGAACATAATCTTAATTCTTTTAATTTTTTCCCAGAGAATAAAAATCACAATGTCGCTGTGGCGTTTATCGCCATCGACAAAACTTCTGGAGTCATTGGTGAAAGTTTCGCAGAGTACTCCATGTGTTTCTTATCACGCCAATGTAAATATAACCTAAAATAATAATGAAAATGTTTCGCAATGTTATGAAATTTTTCATCAAGACTTGGTGTTGTATTTTGTCGATAATTTCAGGTGTTGGATCACTATGAGAATCCGAGGAATGTTGGAGCTCTGGACAAGAATGACAAACAAGTGGGAACTGGACTGGTTGGGGCACCGGCATGTGGAGATGTTATGAAATTGCAGATCAAAGTTGATGATAATGGAAAAATTATTGATGCCAAGTTTAAGACCTTCGGATGTGGTTCGGCGATTGCTTCTAGCTCCCTTGCTACGGAATGGGTCAAAGGAAAAACGGTATGCCACATTGTTTTTACTTCTGAAAATACTTAGAAATTATTTTTGTTTCTACTTTTGGTGGTTTCCTAATAGGTTGATGAAGCTTTGAGATTGAAGAACACAGACATTGCTAAGGAGCTCTGCCTCCCGCCTGTCAAGCTACACTGTTCAAGTAAGCATGGTTATGTAAAAAATATAGGTGATCGTGAAAAATATACCGGTTTTAGATATTATCACTATTTGATGACTCACGAATTTTTTAAGTCATGCACTTATTTTTCTAAATTTTTGATAAAGTTTTATGAATTTTAATAAAACTTTGCTGAGAAAATAGGAAAACTCTTCTACAGTGATAAAACTTCATGATGCATTGAATAATAATAAAACTTAGATGCGTGATATAACGTTGATGAAAAGTTGAATAAATACTCTTATATTTTCAGTGCTTGCAGAGGACGCAATAAAGGCAGCACTCTCCGATTATCGAATCAAACAACAAGACCCGAAAGATGCAAAATAAAATTGGCAAACCTAATCTAGTGATAAAATAACACTTGAATTTTGAGCAAGTTTTGAGAGTTATATATTCCAGAAATAATTAAATATGTACACGCGTATATTGTATTGTGTATAAAAGTGATTAAATTATATAAATAAGAAATGCTGCATTCACTTGAAATTCTTTATTGTACAAGTGCTCCAAAGTACTCGAAAATTGTTTTGCACATCCCAGTGGGAAGTTAAAGCCTTTATCTTCTGTTTTCTACACATATTGACATTTTTTTCACGAATGTGTGACTTCTTCAGGAGGGGCAGTAGGGAGAAGACTGGGCGCATCTTTCGCACACTGGTACAGCACGTTGAGATGAGTGTCCTGGTAAAGATGTAAATGTATCCTTGTCTGGCATGCAACGTGTGCAGAATACATGTCCGCATGACCAACAGTGATTCTGTCAAAAAGATATCGCTTATTATTACCAACGTCATTAGAAAACGCTTATACAAATGCGTCTTGATTAATTTTCATTAATATAACAATAACAATAAAAAGTAAATTTGAATGTCGCGCTTTTTTGAACGAATTTGCGGAATTTCAAATGGAATAAAACAAAAATTAAATTAAATAAATGAAATGAGTAAGATAATCCATGCATGAATATCCCTCAGAGTCAAAAATCAGTCTACAAATATTGTAATTATATCTTTGAATTGAAAGGAGATGGATGATATGTCTTACCTTTTTTCTAAATGCATCGAAGGTAATAGAACACTTGCACTGCTTTACTTTACTGCTCGATATCCACTCAACAGCAACAGTCTTCATCTCCCCCTCGATTTCCTGCAACGTAATTTTGGTTTTCTCCAGCTCCACTTGACTCAACTCCTTGTCTACGATGATCTCTTCGGCCTCTGAACTAAATTTATCCTTATCATAATTATACTTTGGTTCAGAATGATTTTTCTTACTCCCGATAATGCCAAGTCCATTGATCCTCTTAATGAGAAATTTCACATGATCTTCCAAACTCAATGTATGATTATGAACTGTCAGCAAAAAATCTTGGCCAGTCTCTCTCGCATGAATTCCATTCTCAAACCTGAAATACATTCCCCTCCACAATTCAATACACTGCGGCGATAATTTCGGTTCAAGCACCTTATTACACTCATCTTTGAACTTATTGCAAGCATATAGAGGATTAATAAACTCATTAATTTGCGTGGCAATATCTCCCCAGAGGGATCTTGTTCTCTCAGACAATTTAAGTAAGTCCCTCTCCTTCTCACTGTTTCCAACAAAAGTTCCATGCTCACAGCTGTGCACGTTATCATGCAAATTCAATAGAAAATACTCATTAAACTGGAACATATAAGGATATTGTCGATAAAGCTGATAAGTAGCATCAATAAATTGTGTAAAAATTGGAGCTAACTCTTTTGGATCTCCTGTAATATGTCCACATCTATCAGTAAATTTATGTCCGAATGAAAGCCAATCCTTTTCGATTAGAGCCTGAAAGCCCTGAATAGTCCTGTAGAAAGGATCTAGTAGCAATGCAGCAATGGAGCAAACCTGAGCGGTTCTGTCCCAACCATCGCTGCAATGAATAACCACACTTATTCCATTCGATATAGCTTTAGCAATGAACCAGCCAGTTTCCAAAATCGATCTGATGTGTTTCAGCCAGCCACTGCTCTCTAATCCCTTCAAAAATGCAGACATCGATGATGTTCTCTGCAGCTCCATCAATTTTGCCAGGCTTGTTCTCATTACATGAATATTTTCAATGCCGAAGAAACGAAATTTTATGTTGTCATAGAAATTCTCGTTCTCGTAACCTTTCCCAGCTGCTCTATTTGCCATGGCGTTTATTCGCGGCCTTGAGTCCACTACGTACATGAATTTCGACGTTGGATTCGTGCAGAGAATGTGATAGAGCATTTGTTCATCCTCTGGACATCTTGCGTTGAGGCCTGAGAGAGGCTGGCTGCATCTGCAGATAGCTGCTTTGTTGGAGTGAAGATAAGTCAAGACTGGGAGTCTTCCTTTGCTTCTGAACTTTGCTGAACCTGAGAGGATACTATTTGTACAGGTTGAGGGTACGTAGATGTAACGAGGGTATGTATCGCAAAGTTCATAGTTTGAGTTTAGATAAGAAAGTGCCCACTCGCTGTTGGGGAGGCCCTGGCGTTGATACTCGGATTGGATATCAAATAGACTCCAACCGTCTGAATTGCTTCGGGTGTTGCCAGCTCGGTAGGCGTTGAAGCAGTAAAGATCCTCGATTCTCGATGGCGAGGAGAGACGCATGAGGGTCACGTATATATCATGGCAGTCACGTTCTTTTGTTATTATGAAGATTATTGTTAGAAAGTGCTTGCAGCGAATGTGCAGTGGAGATCCGGCTGTCGTCAGAGGTTGTTTCTCAATGGATGCTATGTGAGTGTTTAAAACCTATGGAAGAGAGCAAATTGAAAATTGTTATTCAGAAGAGAACTATTCAGAATTGTTATTCGGGAGTTGCAAAAAAATTGTAAATGTCTAGAACTCTTTCACCAGAAACAACCAGAGGCACCCGAGAATATTTATCATATATTTATGAGTCGTTCTAGACTTCTACCAAAGAATCATCGTTTAAAATCATATAATTTCTTTCATATTCTGGACAAATTTTTTCATTGTATATTTTTCTGTACTTTATTAACGTAAGGATCTCTATATTTTCCTGTGGTTTCATCATCTGCTATTGGGGGATTGGATTCTGACAACAAACAAAATATTTTTTTGCGTTAACCATTAATTTATAGATGCGTGGAATGAAAGAAAATCGTAAAGATCCTCACGTCAACAGATTACGATGTTTGGAGTTCAAGAGATCCTTTTTTTAAGGATACATTCCTGGCATTCTACAAAATTTCCTCATTTTTACGATTGACGCGCAAACATATACCCGAAGCTTTATCGTTATGGAATGACTGACAAAGTCTCATTATCGTGCGATAGGGTAACACCCCCTATTGATGGAGACCGCCAGTAGATAGACACTTCCATATTTCCCTCAATATTACATAAAAAGTAATGAGATCATTTTTAAAATAGTCTATCTATCCAATAAAAACACTCGTATCAAACTATTTGATAGACATTTTTGAATAAACAAAAAAGAATTGTTAACCGTCGATTTACTAGTCATATTATCCTAATTTGTCGCTTTGACTAAATTATTTTTCGGAAAGTCCCACAAGTTTAGAAAAAATACTAAAAAATAATTACACAGCCATGAAAGTTGCTGACTTATTGAATAAGGCTCAAAATAAAAAAAGGATATGTTTTTCGGCGTCAATCTGCTCAAGACTTCACCAAGAATTTCTGAAAAACCTGAAGAATGGTGGAATGCCAGCAATCCAATACCACATCTTTGAGGATAATTTCTGTCATCCCATACCCAAATCTGCTTCTTTGCAACCGGATCCGTGAATACGAAGTGTGTAGCAGTGAGATACAGAGTGCCTACCAGATGATTATTACTGTACCTATCCATCAGCCTCACATTTTCCACCTGAAAACCAAATTAAGCCATGAAACCTGAAAACAGTACGAAAACAAATCCAGCAAACTCAACAATCCTCAAAGGTATACAACTTGTTTCAAGGTTTATTTATGTCTTAAAAACCTTTTCACATTATAAATTAATCTAAATGGACTTTCTAAACTTCTCAAAAGGCACTTATAACTCCATTCATACCTCGAAAAAAGCTCAAAGTTACAATTTTTCTCATGTTTTCCTACATCTTTAAAAATTATGACAACACAATTTGATAATAACAAATATTCTACGGGTTTTATATTCAGTAGCAAAATCAACGATAATATTATAAACTACCCCTTACCTTTCCCGTTTCAATCTGAGCCATTCTTCAAGTTTTCTTCACCAAGAATTACTTAAGCCAAACCTTGAATACCTTTCATTAAAACTAAAATACTGACAATCACTCGTATCACCTGAGAACTAATTGAATAAAAAAGACTAATTGAATCATAACCTTCAACCATAAGTTAAAAGACTTTGGGTGCAATAAAGCGAACCCTCGTGAGGCTCGCTATTTCCACATGATAAGATTTGTTTATCCGGAATTACAATGACAATCGGTGTTCTCTGATGAGCCAATATATTATCATGTGTGAAGTAATGATTTAAGGGGAGAGGGTGAACAGCAGTGATCGCTTCAATAGATGAGAGCTTTGACAATGTACCTATGTACACGTGCACACAGCAATAACAGATCCACATATCAACATATCAATTTCTGTACACACTGCCAACGTCGAAACACATATGACATTGTTGCCAGATGGATTTTGGATTTTTGGATTTGACAGATGAATTTTTCCCCATTTTTTTTTCCATTTTTTTTCCATTTTTTTAAATTTTAAGCATCTAAACCATATTGTTTATTCTGCTCGATAAAAAATTTACAGAAATGAGTCAAAAATGTTGATTAGGGGAGTGCGGGTCAATGTGGACATGCTTTTATTTAAATTTGTGTAGTACGAATAAAGACTCAAAAGTCATTCTCGGATTAGTGAGAGACTATATGATGAGCCCTTCATTTAATTATTATCAAGTTGAATGTCAAATGGATGCTTTCAAAAAAAATTATTTATTAAATTGCATAATGTAATGAATTGACTTAATGAATGTAGTATCAAACAAAACATCAATGAAGCACATCAGATCAAAATCATAAGCCCATTCGTTGACATACATTATTATCAGCGATTTTTTTTCATTATTTGTGTTTTTTAATTTTTGGAGAATCTCACTTAACAGTCAATCGATTAATTGCTAAATATTCAATTTGTCTCTTTGTTCGTTAAAATCTAGAAAAAATTAAAAGTTTCAGAATCAAACAGTCTGTATCACCGCAGCATCCCTTACAGTTTACGTCTTCAAAAAACGTTGTCGGTTTTTTAAAAATGGAGATCGTGGTAAGATCTGAATGAGATATTAACTGTCGTTTGAAAAGTGTCAATTCTTCACGACTTAATTCCCGACGATTAATTGTGACTGAGATTAAATAACGTTTTTTAAACGAACCGCCATCTTGCAATTACGACGTGTGACAGGTTTATGTCTGGTTTTTTGCTGGGCTATATTGGCACTATGACGTTATTCGGGTTTAGTGGGTTTACATAGTACAATAGTACTTTAGTGTGTTGGGAAGTCTGGACAACTGATACCAACCATAAATACCTACCATAACCAACTCTGCTGTTCCACTGGTCAATAGTTGTTGTTCCCACTTCTTCTTCACGGAATTAAAATCACCGATACATTTTTCTCGAGTATTTCACATCCTCAGTGATATTTTTTAAGTAATTTTTCAATCACCTGTTTAATACTTGAGGCACCCACCGTATTTTGCGCATGTGTCTTTTTATTTTATATACATTTATGAGAAAATCCATATAAGTGTTGAGTCTGAGGCCGTTCTGGGTGGTTTAGAGGTAGAACCAAAAAAAAATCAAGAGAAATATTTGGTGTGATTTTTTCAATGAATATTTGAGGAGGGAATGAGGACCAACTGCATCACGATCGATCTTTCTGGTGAGTATATTATTACGAGTTTAATCAGTTTTCAACTTTTTTACCCTGAAATTTCGAGAGTATTCTGTATTCATCAAAAAATAAAAAAAAACAATTTTTGTCTTCTTCTGGTTGAGGATTTATGGCTGTTCTTAACAATTGTGAGATAGGAGGGATGTGAATTATTTCAATCAATCTTTCAATTAATTCAGGTTGATTGATTAATTTAGCTGATTATAATAAGATAAATGTTTTTGTTCTCCTTTTCCTGCTTGTTGTCGATTTTTTAAATCGGTTAAAGGCTTTTAATTTGTTTATTGATAGAATCTTTTCCGGTTGTAGTAAAAAAAGTTGCCATTTCCTGATAAATGGTGTTTTGAGGGATTATGATTGGCATCATTCGAAACGCCCCAGTAGAAATTCATTAATCTATTCATGCTCTTCAGCATGCGCGGTAATTAAACACCTAATGCTGTATAACCTTGAACTGGCCTTCGATGCACCGAAGTGGCACATTTGTTCAAGTTCGGTTAGAAATAGGGCACGATAATTATAAAGGATTCTTGAGAATTCCACTGTACGAAAACTCATACTCTTATTGTTTATTAATTCTGTTGGTATAAAGTTGCTAATTAGCTCGATTTAGATGCAACTAAATGAATCAATTGAAGATGGAAATGTCGAAGAGAGAAATGGCAGAAACACCGATTTTTAGAGAAATAGATCGGCGAAGTTTCTAACGGCTAGTAATATTGTTAATTAAGAACAGATAAAATATTAATGCAATAGATGGATGCCAAACAGATTTATAACTTTTTTTATACTATTTTTGGTAATAATAAGAATTGTCTAGGAGAGGATAGATCAATGGAGATGAGTTTGATTATATTAAATCAGTAGCGAAATTAAATTAGTACAAGTGCGTTTATTCGATGCCAGTTAACTACAAAAAGGGCTTTTATGGAAATTATTACTATCTTCTGTTGATTTTGAGATACTAGCAAAATACTGGCCTCGAAAAAAATTCACTTATTCTAGTTCGCCACTTCGCAACAGAAATATACTGTTTTAACTGCGTTTCCGGGGTATCAAAGCAAAAATATTATCGGAAGACTCCGTCAAAAGAGATAGAATTTAAGACAAAACGGTAAAACAGAGATTTCAATTTTTCCCCTAATTTCCGGTGTTTCACTAATATAATTCAAGATCTGACTTTACTCTGCGTAAATCTGAATCTAGCAAGTCTTAATTTTATCTCAAAACTCTTTTTAAAATTTGAATCTGCAAAGGTACAATTTTTTTGACATTGCTACGTTCACCCCGTGCCGTAAAGTGCTTTTTCGTTCACTCGTAAACAAAAAGTAAACGGAAAAGCTTTTCGCTTGTTAGTAAACGAAAAGAGGACAGGTCGGCATTCGCTGGGCGTAAAATCGCTGTCGAAATAATATATTTCATGACGATGTGCCAAAAAGTAAGTGTTGTGAAGAAAAATATCATTCGGAACTCGTGCGTAAAGTGGTTTTTGGCATGTGAGATTATAGCCCTCGCCTATATATCGTGCTATAAACTCCCAGGAGCTGAAGAACACTTTGCTCAGCTCACTCGTATTGAAATACACTATTTTTTAACATTAATCATTTTATCCTAAGATATAAAAATATCTAAACTTGGCGACGGTAGTGGTCAGCCGATTATTGTGCGGTTCTGGTGGTCGAGTGGACTAAATAATGTTAAATCTCTTTAGCACTTGTTTTCCTCACTGGCTAGATTTTAAAGATGCTCTAGGATGTTTTTCCTTTTTATCATTATCTAATGACTCACAAATTTTCAAGGTGGTGCGAATATTGCTCTGCACTTTTTTGAAACTTAAAAAGAATCATAAAACTAGGAAAAACACATGAAAATTATGTCATTACCACGAAATTTCATGAGCCATTAAATAATAACAAAACGTAAAAATTGTATAGGTTTCAAGGCAATGGGTGTGGAATATTCTTGGGGAGTTATTTCCGAAATCTTCTCATTTTTCGTGATTCTTGTAAATATGCGGAGACCCTGGATTAGATTGACGTGAAAAAATGTATCGTTTTATAGTTTTATCACTTACAAATTTTCATAGTCGTGCGTCTATTCTCTTGATAGTCGGTAGGTTTGGGAATTTTTGTAAAAGTTTACTGAGAAAGTAAAAATTCTTTTACAGCTCTAAAACTTCATGAGGCATTGATCAATAATAAAACTTTAAAAAGGTATATTTTTTCCGTTAATTTTATCAACCGTTTCTCTGAAATATAATAATTAAAAATATCGGTAATAACTCCTTAAATCTGGAAATATAAAAACATGGAAAGAGTGGATTTTGGATCCGGGAAAAATTGGGAAGTCCAACAGCTATGATTATCAATATCCTGCATGAATTTCAACGAAAGTTCATGTTTTCGAGTGAAACACCTGTCGAAGTTGCAGCGATGATAATTTTTTCCCTTCGTAGACTTTTCATTCTTTTTTTGATTTCTGCGCGGGTTTCGCTGGGATAAAGAGAACAACTAGCGCCGCACTGCGGTTGCTTCAATATCGCGGACACAAATGTCACAAATTTGGGTGAGTGTCAGGGACCTGCTCGAGGGTTAACTTTTTTCTCAATCTATTGATTCTAGGTAAGAAATACATTCGCTCATTAGGTTCGTTAATTCTGCAGATATTCGATATGAAAATCTATACCGCTGACCTCTGAACTTGTTCTATCAAATGTCCTCTGTGCCCTTTGTTTCATAAAACATTCAAATCTTCACCCTGTAATTCTCTATTATTTATTTTTTTATTACTGGATATACTGGATATGCTATTTATTTTATAATACAAAGAGTGAACAGGGAGAAATGATAAAAATTGAAGGTACGGAATTGCCCTATGGATTTTGTCGGTGTATATTCTATTTGTTTTATAGCAATGGTATTTTCAGATTATAAATTTTGAAGTGAAGTGCGCCAACAAATTTCTTATTCATAAAAAATTCTTCTTTTTCTCAATTCTCACTTCCGCAATTCAGTTCATGTTTTTTCTCAGCCAATTTCTTTCTTTTGTCGAAAATCCTCGATGAACTTCATTTAATACTCGCTTAATTATAAATTATTAGAAATTAACCATTTATTTTTGCAAAAGTTATAAACCTGTATTAAAGAATTATGACAGATTATCACCAGGAGAAGGGAAAAATGACATTCAATTGTCTGAAGTCTCGTTTATATTCCTTCATTTTCAATTGATATGGGTAATCATTTTTCGAATATGCCACAAAAATTTTTTTTTTATCTCAAAACATTATGCTGTAAATGGACACGGACTGACGTGATTTTCACACTGAGAAAAAAAATACTTTCGCCAGAGAAATTTCCTGATTTCTAAGATATGTCCACGGAAATCGACACATCAAATGTAAATATTTATACACAATCACGTGTACCAAATGAATTCATTCGGGAGAATCAAGTTATTATATTCTAGCAGCAATATTTTTTTTCTCAATGCATGATAATGTGACTATCTCAAATTTCGAAGGCATTTTAAATCCTTGGCAGTAACATTTTTTGAGAAATCGTTGAACAATAGATTTTTGAAAATATATGGAAATCGCACAGAATTTGTGCTGAATCCATTTCTCTGCATTCATATAAAAATTCAGTAAACTGCATTGATCTCATCTGGACGACATGAAAAAAATGGCTCCACAGATACAAACAGGCAGTATTTATAAATCCCATATTTGAGTTTCGCAGATGATATTTAGTTATCGAGAGGAGATAATCCCTTTTAAAATCTGGTATAGAGATGATAATCAACTGAAGTCCTATCAAATTTGTTGAAATCCCACGAAACTTTGAGGAGAATTCCATGAATTCCACGGAACTGTTAGTGCCATTCCGTATTCATAAAAAAATATTAAAGAGAAATTCACACACGAATCAAACGAATAATCCAGAACAGCATAAAGAATATAAAGAATATAAATGGCTGTAAATTCTCATAAATTGAATTTCCTTGAAATTCCTTGAAATCCTTGAAGTCCCTTGCCCTTCTTGAAATTTTGAAATCATGACATCATGAAATCTAGTACACCCGTTTTTTTAGAGTGATTGCCCCTCGAATTACCGTGACCTAGAAAATGATAAACTTAAATTTTGAGAAAAACAAAGCTTCAATTCCAAAATAAAAAAAAAAGACAACTAGAGCCCCTCCCGCGCACTTGCCCCTCCCCCTTATAAGTTGTAACTTCGCGCGGCCATAATAATAGTTGCATTCGTGATCTCTCGGCTCCTCGATTCGCCTTCCAAAGTTATAACCCAAAAGATCTCTGAAAAGGTATCAATCATCCCAAATCCGTGATTTTCCACAGCCAAAAAGTGATCCACCCAAACCAAATGAATTGAGTCCTCTCGAAACCCGTAAAAAACAATGTATAAGTGAAATAAAAAAAACAATAGTTGCCATTTGATTTTATGCGGTAGGAGTGTGGTACTAGGTGTCAACATGGCGGCCGTATCAGGGTGTCGATGAGAGCCTCCACTGGGACGCCTCTCAATAATCTCATGTATTCTGTGACCTAAAGCCCTCAAACGAAGACAAAAAAGCCAAGTAAACAAGTGAAAACAATAAATAAAGGGGGAAAACAAATACCCATCGACAAAAGTGAACGAATAAGTTGACAAAAAGAAAAACAAAGAGGAAATTAATAAAAGTTCAAGGGCAGAGAGGATCGAACGAAGCTGTTGTAATTTGAATTATAAAATAAAAAAAGTTATTGATGGCATCGTCGACGATGGCAGTACCAACGGCAACAGCTCAGGTGGTGCAGGTTACGGTAACGAGCATCCAGGGTGTTCAAGTTATTGAGGATATCAATCCAACAAACGACGAGACAGATAACGTTCAAAACAACTCATTGAACGATTCGAATATGACGAATGGTATTGGTAATGGTACAATTCCTTCAAAGACATCGATTGATGATGATAAGCATATTAATGATGGGAATGAAGATGATGGTAGTAACAGGGATGATGAAGGTGATGATAATGAACCACTCGAGGAAATTCAAGGTGGAAATTCCGAGAATATTGATGAGCACTGCTTTTTGTGTGAGAATAAACTGTCATCACCACGTTTATTAAATTGTCTTCATGCTTTTTGTGAGAATTGTGTTAACACAAAGTTGATTAACAACGATGATGGAAATGGTGTTGGGCCATTTATAATAAAATGCCCAGTGTGCGCCCAAGAGACGAGAGTTGGTGCTAAAGGGGCAGCCAGTCTTGCTTGTGACTATGTTATTACCAATATTCTCGATATGTCAGCTATTGAGAATATGACGGTACTCTGCACATCTTGCAAGGCTAAGGAGAA
The DNA here is from genome assembly GCF_000806365.1 of Fopius arisanus. NCBI lineage: Eukaryota > Metazoa > Arthropoda > Insecta > Hymenoptera > Braconidae > Fopius > Fopius arisanus. The sequence continues at coordinate 440,154 of NW_011887740.1, read as the reverse complement.
TGCTGTTGCACGTTGCTCTGACTGTGCCAATTTTTTGTGCCCAAATTGCAATACGGCCCATCAGTTTATGCGATGCTTCGAGAGCCATAAAGTCATTGCTTTTGATGATCTCAAAAGAAATAGTGAGACTGTACCAATTCATAAGCCTATATTCTGTCAATTTCATCCTGCTGAAAATATGAAGTTCTACTGCTACACATGTCAGGTTTGTTTCATTATTCAATTAAATTAAATATGTACTCTCGAAGACTCATTTACCTAATACTCTCAAATTATTTAATACTTTAGGTTGGAATTTCGTTGAATTATCGGATATATTATATTGAAATTTTCCTACAGGAACCCATATGTAACGAGTGTCTTCTTGTCCAACACAAAGCCCCTGACCATCAGTATGAGAGACTAAGCGATGCAGAACCTCGTGAAAGAGAAGAACTAGTCAATCTAATGTCAGAAAGCATATTAAAAATGTCAGAGTGCGAACGGGCTACGACCGAACTGGAGAATGCCTTCAGTGAACTTCAGTGCCAACACGATCAGGCAAAAGACCTCATCACCGAGACCGTTCAAAGCTACAAGGCAATCCTTGAAAAATGCCGAGACAATGCACTGAATGAATTAGAAAAGCTACACTCTGAGCGTGAGCTTCAAGTAATGGATATCTTCAACAATGTTGAGAAAACTGTTATAAGGATGGAGGATGCCAATCGTTTTACTTCAAGACTGCTCGAGCATGGGGATACAACGGAAATTCTGGCACTCAAACGCATCGTTGCCAAGCAACTCATCAATTTAATAAACAACACACCAAAGTTGGACGTTAAATTTTCCATTGAATTCCAAACGGACTATCATCACTTTGAGAAAGTAATGCAGGAGTCATTTGGTAGATTCAAAACAGAGAGTACTCAGGCATTCAAATCAGTCGATATGTGTGACAATGGTCAGGTCACAGTGCACACCAATCAGAATCATCAGAATCAGCAGATACCAGTGGTTATTCCATGTCCAAGCTCCATAAGCACCAATTCCCCACTTTCCCTTCCTGGATCAATGCAATCATCCTTTGAGGGTGATCCTTCCTATGTCATGCCACCAAGTACTCCAAATCCTCAGGATGTTTCACCACCACCTCCACCACCACCACCTCCAGTATCATCGGCAGGCCCACAAGTTGTAGGAGGTGGTGTATCGCCATCAGTATCTCTTCCTCCAGGTCCTCCAATGCATGGTTTCACCAGCATACAGGAGTACAATCTTCAGCAATTAGCCAGTCTCGCTGAGAAAGTTGAGCTCAATGAAACGAGCACAAATCCAAGTCCAACTCCGTCCTTTACACTTGCCGATTTATTGTCTGGCGATTTGAGTTCAACGAGTCATGCCATCAATAATTTGCAGGCACTTGCCAAACTTGGTAATACACTTGGTAATCAAGATATGGGAAATTCAGCAATCAATGGCGGTGGAGCTATGGTTTTGGCACGTGTACCATCGCCTGGAATTAATGAGGCACAGAATATGGGCGGATTGTCCGCCAACACTTTGCTTAATGGAGGATATCAATCGTTATCCAACTCGACTTCACCAATTTTGTCGCCTGGCGATGATCTCAAAGGGGATATTCACAATATGATGAGCGGAGGTAATACTGGAGTGCCAGGGAGTGGCAACTATAATCATCCACGCTCGACTACCAATACCAAGCAGACGCCAATGCAAATAAGATCCAAGTTCGGCCAGCTTGGACCCAGTAAAGGACAGTTTAATTCACCACATGGCTTCTGTCTTGGAACTGATGAGGACATTATCGTTGCTGATACTAATAATCACAGAATTCAGGTAATTGCTTTGAATGAAAAATATTTTTATCTCGAATTAAAAAACAAAATCATCAATTAATTCTACAACTCATATTACTTTGTTTGTTTATTAATAGATATTCGATAAAACTGGACAGTTCAAATCACAGTTTGGAATCCCAGGAAAGGAAGAGGGTCAACTGTGGTACCCGAGAAAAGTAGCTGTCATGAGGAACTGCGGAAAGTTTGTGGTTTGTGATCGTGGTAACGAGCGTTCGAGGATGCAAATATTCACGAAGAATGGACATTTTATTAAGAAAATAGCAATTCGTTACATCGACATTGTGGCAGGTCTTGCCGTCACTAGTCAAGGACACATTGTCGCAGTTGACAGTGTGTCACCAACTGTGTTCGTTATTAACGATACTGGCAACCTTCTTAGCTGGTTCGACTGCAGCGACTACATGAGGGAACCAAGTGATATTGCTATTAGTGGTACGTTATTCTCAATTTCTCATAATCCACCAAAAGATGTCAACTTTTTTACGAGACATATTTACAATCCCACGGAAATGTGAGAAACAAAATGTTCGTGACTAAAATAAACTTTTCACCATCAATTTGCTTGAGGGCATTAATGAGCTCATTTTTGTGATTGATTTCAGGCAAGGAATTTTTTGTTTGTGACTTCAAAGGACATTGTGTCGTTGTTTTCAACGAGGAGGGCCATTTCCTCCGTCGCATTGGCTGTGAGAATATAACAAATTTCCCCAATGGGATTGACATTAGCGACGCTGGAGATGTCTTGATTGGTGATTCCCATGGCAATCGTTTTCACGTTGCTGTTTTTTCAAGAGATGGCTCTCTCATATCGGAGTTTGAATGTCCTTATGTAAAGGTAATATTCTCATTTTTTCTTCCTCCACGTATCTTCTATTACCGATTCTTGCCATGCAATTGTATGAAGTGCTATGTACAAGGTGGCATGACGAGGAGGTACAATAGAATTTCACTAAAACAAGATTGACTCTCTTTCGCTTTGCATCGTTCGCATTATCTCAATTTGCCTATTTATACATTCTCAACTAAGAAACAAATTATTGTGTAAACATGATTTTTGTAGAAATTTTTATGTAATAAACTAATAACAATGTAGGTGTCACGATGCTGCGGCCTTAAAATAACTTCCGAAGGTTACATTGTGACGTTGGCCAAAAACAATCACCACGTCCTGGTACTGAACACTCTGTACATATTGTGAAGTGGGACAAGACCAACAATAACGTCGCAACTTACTTCTTCATACGGTCGTCTTATTGGAGACCATTCCGCTCTCAACGAAAGGTAAAACAAAAAACTGCAATTAATCTAAAGAAAACAAAAAAAAACCACATCAACTTGGCCAATTTTTGGCCTATCGAAGCAATAACAAACAATTTAAGTAACGGGCAAAAAAGTGCATAAATTAATCACTGAAACAATAAAATACGTGCGTCCCTGTTTTTATGAAATATATATATCAACACCTCGAAGATCATCTTGAAGAGAAATTAAACAAGTACTACAGAGAAGGAAAATAAACAAGAAAACGCAAGGTTCATACATCTCCGACCAACGTTACAGTATAATAAGTATCGTAATTAGGGAAATTGCATTTGGTAAACTGCCGAAGGGTCGAAAAAAAATTTCTCGAGCGTACCGTGGAAGAGCGTGCACGATTATACATTGGCACTGCGTGCTGACCGACTCGTGGCACGTGTTACTATTTATCTCACCGAAAAAAAAAAAACATGAAAGCTAAACAGTTTAGAAAAGCTATAGAAAGAATGGAAAGACATTAGAAAATTTTAAAACAATGGCCTTGCGTCAAAATTGGTCGTTGCACATCATTTTTGACATGTCAGTATTTTAAGTATAATTGATTATAAATCAAAGTAATCTAGTCTTTCATTCGAGCACGATCTTTCATACCCCATTTTACCCCTTTGTCTGTTAAGGAAATGAAGCGATTTGAAGAAAACAAAAAAAAAACTCACGAAAATCTCATTGACGAGTTTAATATTAATTTATTTGCTCAAATATTTTTCTCTAATACCAAATGTCATCGATCGATGATCGTTGAGGGATTGAGTGAGGAAATTAAGTAATCGAGGGGAATTTTATTCAAATAAACTGAGTATTTTATTCAATCTAGTAAATCGGACTTCCAAAAGTTTAAATTCGAAGCTGCAAGTGTTTTATCATTTTTTTTTCATCCATTGAAATTATTATTTATTCACATATTTTAGGTCTCATAATATATTACATCATTTTAAATGGCCAATGATTACCAAACTATTTTCCAACCGTAAAAAATACAGTGGAAATACAGTAGATTAATTGATTTCTATTCTGATATTTGATTCGAACAAAAAAAAAAACACAGTGGTCATTATATTTACTCAGGAGTTTTCAAATACGATCCATTGAACGAAAAGGAGAGAAAACAGAAAAAAACATTACATAAAGAGTCATCAACATTTCTTGGTGCTAAACAAATGATAATCTATCTATACGTGTCATTTGTCCATTGAGGAATTTCAATTCAGGAATTTGTCAGATCTAATAATTTATGCATCGCTTACAATTCCTACATTTACTATTGATATCATAGAAAGTATCTTACCTATCTTTAATAATTACAAGAAAAAAACAAGGATATAAAGTTACAGTTTGGTGAACATCTTCTATTTATGTATATATACAGAAAAATAGTCGACCCTTAAATGGTAAAAAAAAAACACGAATAGATGAGAAGGCGAAAAAATACCATTCATATATACAAATGACATATTTTTAGGGTTGTTTACATGATCAGCCTTAATTTCATTGAGAAATCGGAAATTACTGAAAATGGAAAAAATGAGAAATTACACCACGTTAGCAACGCGGTATCGTATTTTTCACGGTTCGCTATGCTATGTTATCTATTTACCATTTACCATGTATATATACATACTGTTAAAACGAGACGAGTATTATTTTTCATTTTGATTTTTGAAAATTACCAAAATGCTAGGTAGACGCGTACGTTGTATGTACTCAAAAAAAAAATGGCTTCAAAAAATATCAAAAAGTAATCTCATTACCGATACAAAGAGAAATGAAACATCTTATCTGAATTCATTACTACGATCAGAACAAACGAAAGTACTAGGAAGTGAGTCTAACAGGCAAATTAAACGATTGTTTGAAATTGATTTAATAAGATTGAATAAAAAACATCGTTACAGATAAGCCTACGATTTTACCACCTCTAATCTATTGATTAATCGTATTAATGTGGTAATTATTTCAAGTTTAATTTTATATATACACATATACATATTGTACATCTAGAGGGAAACCTGTGGATGCGTGAAAAAAAACTTACAAAATTGAAAAAAAAAGAAGAAAAGAAAAACAAACGTAAAAAAATGATAAAAAAAATGTATAAACTTCTGAAAATATTTAATAGCCATGGTTTAGCAGAGTTATATTGAATAATAATGCCTGTGATAATAGTATCGTCAGGATAAGTTGTGTCCTTAAAGAGTCTCTGATGTTGTTACTAGGTAAATATAAAAAAAAAATTAAAAAAAAGATTTGAGATTACTGACAAGAATAAAAAACTGTACCACGCTGGCTTTGCCTCGCTGTAGATAAAAAAAGAAAGACAGTTGATAAAAACGGTGGAAAAGAAATCATTATTGAATTTTCAATTTACATAATAGTGTATTTATTGTCCGATTTGCACAACGACCACATCACACGCAGTTGCCCATCCACTTTTCTTCGACGGTACGCTAGAGAAATGAAGATAAGATGAATTTGATGAATAAGAGATGTGAGAGAATTACAGATAGAGAATATTGAACAAAATGAAAAATATAAGATAAAATGGAAAGCATAATGATTGAGTGATTTGTATTGTGGATTGGCAGTGAGTTGAGAGGGAAGGGGGTGACTATATGTTTTTTGAGGGAAGAAAAAAAAAATGGTGGCAGAAGGGGTTAGGGATTCAAGCATAATAATTTTTAAAACGGCGCGATGACCACTAATGCAAGAGGGTCTTTTACCTCACAAAATTAAAAAAAAATAATAATGATTATACTACGCTCACCTTATATATACTTGAATATTTTAGTATAGATTTACTCTATTTACATATTTTTATCTGTGGAAGACTACTTGGCTAATTTAGGCCACTGTTGAAATTCACCCCTTATTTGCCTTGATGTTTAAATTACAACAATAATATTTAAATGAAGTAAAATTTTAAAAAAAGTAATGATTAAAAAAGGAAAAAATGATTAATAAGATGCTGATTACTTGTTACGTAAATGGTAATTGTGATAGATTTTTTGATGATTTTTACAATCTCAAAAGTCTTATTATCCTGACATGAATAGAATTATATAGTCACTCTCTACATAATAGATACACTCTGCTTACTGTTAAATTAATATTTAATGAAAGATGAAACAGATTAAAGAGAATGAAGGAATGGTGATAATGGACTTACCAATTAAATATCCAATGAAACAGCTGCAAACATGAATATTAAAAATCAATTTACCAAGTCGAATCAGCCAAGCTATTATCAATATTAAATCCACTATCATAATCTGAGCTTAGAACAGGATCAAATAATTGCTTGAATAACTTGTTATAGATTCAATTGAAATTTACCATTGGATTGAACAAACAACTTCCTCTGTCCGCCGTAGGTGTATTAAAAATTCCATGTGTGAACAATTAGAAAAATGCAATTTGAAATGAGTGAAAAGAGAAATAATAGGAGAATTATCAAAAAAAAAAAAAGCTATTTTCCGCAGTCTTATGTCGGTACCTATACATAGATTCACATTCAAATGTAATTCTCGAGAAAATGTGAGGAATTTGAAAAATCATTCGAAATTTCCGCAATCTAGGATAGCTTTAAAATTGAAACTTCATTTTTTTTCTCATTTCCGTAAAGTTCTCGTGTAATATTATTTCCCTTGTTTTTTATTTATGTTCAAAGAACAATGACGTGATTATCTAATAACAGTGACATTGTCTTATTCCACGGTTGAGAGCGACAAAGGGTAGATTAAATATACTGTACAATCGTATTAATTGATAGAACCAAGAAAAAAAAAATGGAAAACAACCAAATATGAGATACTGAGAACTTGTAGCCTACGGTTAATCATAGTCTTCCTAGAGTCTTTGAATAATATTTAAACAAAATGCGCTATGAAATTTTAGGAGCAAGCTCGATTATTGGTGAATAACCACTGAAATTTATCACTTGGAAGTGGTGTGAATGCATTTACACATTATTATTTTCCATCGTTATATTTTGTTTTCTACGTCTTAAGTTGTCAGTCATAATGGGTACATGCATTCAAATATGTTTCTTTCTTTTTTAAAAACTAATTGTGTTTTTTTATTATTCAATATCGACGTGGTTTTTTTAAAGGCATATATCAAATTATCATTTCGGTAGCGTCTGTGCATTAAAGCACTCACTAGCGCCGACTGTTTCAATTTTTTGTCCCATTGTTTATTTATTTTTTCTCTTTCAATAGTCAAGGGCACTTTTCCCTCGTTCTCAATTAGAATTTATTTATTTTACATGTTGAAATGTCTGTTTGATAAAATGAAATCGAAGAGAGGTGTGAATTTAACAAGATAACTGATTACCAAAAATTTTTTGTTTTTATTTTGTTAGTTTAATTAGTCTCCTCAAATACTCGATACTGGAGTGTTTTGGTTAATTTTTCTTTAGTCAGAGGGAATGATTAAATCTAAGTTATCTAAGACTATCTTCGATTGACTAGTTATCAAAATGCGACTTTTGTGTAGTTGGCATTCCAATATTTAATTGATATATTTTAAAACTGTGGAGTGTTCATACTCTCGTCGACTATAAAAAATGTGTAGATTAGTGGGAGACAAGATGAGGGAAGAAAAATAGTCACAGTGAAGTAGTTGTAATTTTTATCATAGATACTGAGCTTTTCTCTTTTAAAAAAAGTTTCGTTATGTCTGTAGCCCTGACTGGTTTGTATAAGTTTAGATTATAAGAAGAGCAGCTTGAGCGTTACATTACGTTTTTTCATACGCTTCGTATTTATACAAAAATTCAATTCTTTAGTGCCAAATGAGAAATGAAAAAAAAATTAATGATAATAATTTCTACGAATTAGTCTCACTTAGGACATTATTTTTTGTTTGTTCGTTTTTATTATTTTTAAAAATGGTTTATCGAGTTTATCATTTGTGCCGTGTAAAGTGTCCAGATTATTTCTAGTATTTAAGAATTTCTATACAAAAATAAACTGAGGAGAAGAGGAAGGGAAAAAAGGAAAAAATAACATTCTTGATTAGTCAGTTAAAGTACAAATGTTTAATGTATTGTACCGCTAGTTGATAAGCAATGGGAAAGTGTCGATGAAAATGAAGGAAAAACATAAAAATAATTATTTGTACTGCAATTCCATTCCTCAACAAAGCAAATGTTACGAAAGGCTTCACTGTATTTTTTTGGCGTTAGTTAATTGTTATGTAATACTTAACTGGCTACGTGACAAATTATATCAAAAGTTTATCATTTTATGTTTAATTTGTTTTTTTTTTTGCTTTTCGATTTTATATTTGTTATTAGTTTTAAGATTTTTTTTTCCATTTTGAAAGAGTCAACAGTTTTTTTTTTCTGTGTTTGGAAGGCACTTTGGTTATTTACATATCAAATTGACCACCACACATATGTATACATATAGTAATTATACACTTTATACAGTCGCATTCCATTTGGTGTGTGCTTCTAATGTTCAGGGTCATCAAATTAAAGGAAATAAATCACAATACGTATGATAAAAAATATTTCGTAACTAAAAATATTCCGGTGATCTCGGCAATTTATATTTTATGGACACCAAAAATAAAAATTGGAGAATAAAAAATGTTTTTGCAATGGAACGAATATTTAGAGGGGATTTTTCAATCCGACTGAAGATTTGTATTTAGAAAGAGATTGAGATGAAAAAAGTAATAAATTGAGAATAAAAAAAAAATGGTGTAAGTGCTTCAATATATTGATTAATGACATCCACGTAAATGTTCGGTTCTCTCAAAGTTTTAAGGGATGAAATGAATTTGTTATTTGTAAGGCAAATTGATAGCTGGTCTGATGGGGAAATGTGAAGATATATCAGTCTCCCAATTCACTTTTCCTCTCTTCTGAAAACAAGAGGAATTTGATTTTTCTCCTTTGGTTTGGTTGGAATGAGTTTACTGAACGAACGAATGAGGATTCACTTGTACGCTATGATGAGAATAGTACAACAATGAATGGTAATAGGTGTAATTGCATTATGGAAGAGTGTATACCAATATATTTTTTATAAATCATTGAAAAATAGAGATTGGTATGCCCATCGTTATCAAGTTCAACGATTAAACTCATTACTGAGATTCGAAAAATTTTAATATATTCAACATTGTAACAAAAAAAAATTTACGATGGGTCTGCTGTTTACGAACATCCAGCTTTCTCGAATTGAATGACAAAAATAAATTACTTCTTCTTCGTATCAGAAGGAAAAAAAAAAGAAACAAAGCAAAAACTTCATATATTTTTCACAGCTAATCTACATTTTATCAGCGATTTCTCCACTCAATTATTTCCATTGAACAATTACACTTATAATTTGACTTTTTCCAAAGTTTAACAAGGCTAGTCCATCGAAATGCGTGTGTAAACTGAGGGGTCTCTTATATTGCCTTTCTTATTTCATACTTATTGCAAATAATTCATTAATTATTAACTGATAACTTTTTATCTACCTTGTACCTACAAATCTTTTGTTTTCTCAGTTAATTATTCATTTTATACTTTGTAAGATGAGGAAAACAAATATATTGTACTATACATTTACACATCTATATACACTTTTACAAAAGAGAGAGCGAGAGAGAGAGAGAGAGAGAGCGGGAGAGTGAAAGAGAGAAGGAAGAGGAAAACAAGAAGCATAAGAGATATTTTAATCTACATTACTGTATTATGTATACTGAATGAGTATGTGAATTAAAAAAAAAGATGTGCAAAATTTCCTACTTATACATCTGTACATTATATCCTAATTGAAAATATTTTATTATAGGATTGGATAGGATTGGATCTTTTTTATTTTGGGTTGGCTTGAAGAGAAAATGTTGAAGGGCTGGAACGAATGGACTTGTCAATATTGTTATTCGTAAAAACGTTGATATTGTTGTGAACCATATCAAATTGAATTTTTGCCATCAGTCGCGTCAATTCGTATAATAACCCCCATCCTATATTAAGATATTCTCAAGTCAAGAAAAATTAAATACAAAAATTATTATATATGTAGGTACATATGTATATATATGTATGTACCTACATCATACACTTATTAATAGATTGAAAATAAAAAAAGCTGATATACCATTATACACTCTTGTGTGCGCATAGCTGCAATGCAATAATTAAATGAATATTAATTATTCAAATAGCATATAATTTCAATAAATATACACATGATATTGTGATGCTCACGAAAGCACATAACACAATTTACTGAAGTTGTAAAAAAAAAAAAACAAGAAAAAGGGAAAAAAATTATTTAAGAAAAAAAACATTTCGTGTGATTTTGGAAAGTTATATTTCTTATTTCCTGCCAATTGTTTTATTTGTAATGTTGTTCTTTGTTCTTTTACAATAAATTAAAAATTCAAATGATAAACATTCGAAATTTATGATTATTCATTTATTTTAGTCGGAATCACTATCATTTTTTAATGATTTTTGGTTTCGTGGAAGTCCTTCTTGAAGTTCTAGGACGTGCTGCACGGGCCTAGGTTTTCCATCTTCGCCTATGGTGCATGGTTGAATTATTTTATTGCTGGGAAAAAAGATAACAAATTCGTTGAATATTTTTGAGGAACATTTTTTACCTAATTCACCTCGAATCCGAAAATCACAGTCCTCCATTTTTGTACACATCATTTGAGACTTTGAATTCATTTTTGATGGCGATTAAATTAGATATGATACTCACTCAGCCAACTGACTCACGAGATTCACAAGATTCATTACTTCATGTTCCATTTGCTCTTCAGTCATCCCCTCGAATGGTTGAGGTTTAACTTTCTCATAGCATCCTGTCACTGGGTTGATATTTTCCTTATATTTAGCGTATTCCTCAGTATCACTCTCTCCAGACTCTGATGAATATTCGGTCTCTCTTTGCACTCCACCTAATAATCCTTTATTAGCAAACATCCCTGCTGCATTTCCATAACCAGTATACTTGATCATCCTCCCCACTGCAAATCGGTATAAAAAAAAAATCGTTGACAAATTTTATGATAATTATTTCTAATTCTAATACAAATGGAAACATTTTTATATCAATTTCTACCAAGCAATCGATTTTGTCAATCGAAGCAGTCCTCTAAAAAATGTTTCAATTTTTCATAATAATTTAAAGTAATTTCAACATCATCTTCATCTCACCATTTTCCTTGCAAAGAACGAACAAAAATTCAGCCACAAGGTCTCTAATTTCAGTAATAGGACTAGTTAGCAATTTGCATAATTTGCCTCTTACATGAGGGTCCTCTTCAGGCCTATGCATCACATCCTGTCCTTTCAGAGTAGGCAGAACTTGTTGCCTAACCCATTTTCGTATCAATCTTTGACTCTTTGTTAGTTTTAACAGAACAGTGACAATTGGAGAGATGTTATCAGTTAGAACGTGCGGCCTGTTCAGTCTCTTGTTCAAGAAGAGTAATAATTTATGGACCGCTGTCATGTCCATATTCTCGTGAATATCATGACACCCGATTTTTTTAATTGCATTCAGCGAGGGAATAATTGGATCAAAACAACTGGGCGGAATGACAGTGAGTAAATTCACAATGTGACTGTGCAAATCATCTGTCCCTGATTCAATCAAAAGTAGTCTGTAAAGAACTTCAACTAATTTCTTATGTTGACTTTTAAGATCATCCGTAGAATCATTCGAGTCAATATATATATTGAAAAGTGCCTTCAATACTTCACAAGCTATTTCAATCAAATTTTCTCGCAATTCGTCTAGTTTTTCTGACTTTATTTCATTGGACAATTTGTCCAGAGTCTTTATCAATTCACTATCAGCTCTCACTTCCTCTCTTAAAGCATTCCGGCACGCTGAATTGTAGGCTGTTGCCAGAAACATAAGTCTTAGGTCGAACAATAATCCGATGTTATAGGTGAATTCAGATTTTGAATTTTCATTTTCGATTCTTTTCACTAGATTTTTTAAACACCCAGTTTTTGGCAGTTGAATTTGAATCACGTCAGACTGGTAGATTGCATTGCAGAGGAGTTTCAACGCTTCCACAATAACTGTAAACATAAAAGGAAAAAGGTAAAAAAAAACATTTTTGATTAATAGAATTGCCGTACGTAAACCAAATCCACTGGGCAAAACATAGAAAACATGTTTTGAATAATTAGTTAACATTAGTTCATAGAAAAATTGTAAATAGGGATGAAAATAGAAATCCCAACTCATCCTCACAGAATATTCAATGCAATTGGTACAAAAAATAGAATTTTCTAATAGAATTACAATTATCTACAATTTTTTGATATGACGTTGCTGATTGTCGGGGTTGAATAAATTCGATGGAGCTATATTTTGTTTGAAAATGGTAAAGAGGTAAACCTGTACACACCTATATCGTAAGAGAGTTTCAAGTGGTCGGTAGACAGGCCTGCTTTATAGATAATTATGCTCAGTCTGTCATCCATAATCAATTGATTTATATCCGTCTTATCCCGGCTGAGAAATTAAATAAAACAAATGGAGCTTACTATTTTTCCATAGAACATCCACAATTACAAACCTGAGAATCCTGAGTGTCTGCAAGCACTTGAGATGAATCTCACATTGACTCTCATCAAATAGCCTTCTAAAAACTTCACCCCAAACTGTAGATCTCATATCCCCCTTATCCAATTCCTCAAACTTCATTTTCGTGGCACACTAAAAAGTAAAAACCTTGAAAATAGTCTCACCATCAACGAAAGAAATCAAGCATGATCATTTACTGTTAATTGTATAATGAAATGTTAAACTAGGATAAGTGAATTTTTCTCGAGGTCAATTTTTAACCAATATCTCGAAATTGAAGAAAGATAGTAATTTTTTCATGAATACCTTTTTTGTAGCCCTCATCTTTTTCTCTAGAAAATGTTTATGCAAAAAATTCGCTGTATTCCTTCAATTAAGAGATACGGCCTATGAACTGGCCTCGAGAAAAATGTACTTATCCTGATTCACTACTTCTTTACAAAACTAAAAATTTGATTGTTCGAAAAGATCTTGTCACTTCCAAATGATGCAATAATAAATTAATTCAAGTACACCATAACAACAAAGAATGTTGGCGAGATTAACACGAAGAAATTGTTGATCATTCCAATACTTACATCATTGCAAAAGCGTTCCAAACATTTTCCCACCTCCGTCCAGTCCGTTTTAGTGGTAATGTTAACAAAATCTTCCATTGCACCAAGTACTATGCCGCTTTATTTACCTAAAAAAAATCAGAAAAAATAGAGGTGAAAGTTTTAACAATCTGTCATCTCTCACCATCACCCACCAAATCACGAGTGATCTCAATAATTTTTGAATGCACCTGGAACTCCAGAAGTAAAAATCCAATAATAATACGGCGGTTGCATTTGCAAAGAGTAAAAAAATCACATACGTAGAACGTTATGCGTTATGTATTTGACATTACACCGATTATACATACAGATGTGCGATCAGCGCCTGCGCGGGGCAGAGGGGCAGTGGCGGGGGAATTTAAAACCAAGATGGCCGACCTTAGCCGATTAGGTGGTGGTGGTGGTCGATTTGACGCACAGGGTTTACATTATCACGAGAGCAAGTCAGTGTCTATTGGTGTCTATGAGGCACTGGGTGACACTGGGTTAGTGTAAAATTTTCTCAATTTACTCTCAAAGTATAAGAATATTTCTTAGCCACGTTGAAAGCCAAAATTTTGTAATTTTTCTATTGCTGCAAAACTAGTTATCAAACACTCTGCCAAGAATAATGATCGTGTGTATGGAATATAATATTAAGTGAAACTCATTTATGTCAAATGGTCAACAGCAATAACCGCAATTATTAGCGTTTGCATAAAGAATTCTTTATAGTACATCAGTTAATGTACTTTTGGAAATGTTTTCCTGACTAATGGAATTGATCAACAATGATAACACAAGATATTAGGGTATGGTATTATCTTGGTGATGTAAACGACACTTCACTTGTTGAATTTAGTGATTTAGTGGAGATACTCTGCGGTGAAATTTGAATTTTTCAATCAACGCTCAGGACAAAGGTGAATTATTTATTTAATTAACAACCATCAGTAGTGCGATAAATCTTGAACTCTTCACTGATTAGAATGGAGTTGATCCAATTTTTTATCCCTTTTTTTCATGATTTTCTATATTTTTTTACTTGCAGATATTATTCAATAAATTGATGATTATGCTAAAAATTGAGAGGCAGTTACAATCGTTGAAATCGTCAGTGGATCAATATGATACGAGAAGTAGACAAGGAACGAAATTCATCGGTGTGTTTTACACCTGGAAATCAAGATGATAATGGAGATGGCAATGATAATGAAAGAGATGAGATACATATGTCATTGGCGCCATACATACAGACTTATCTCGCTCATAGTGGACAAGGTGTTGGATGCTGTGGAATTGATTTGCCAGTGCCATTTGAAAGAGCAGCTCCAAGATCATGGTGGAATCCAAAATTCGATTCCGAAATTCTTGAGGAGCAGTACAAAACCAGTGCTTTTCCCCAACTAAGATTGAGATTTAGGTAAGAGCACTGAGCGTGCACATTATCAGGAAAAACTAATACCATTCGTCGACTTTCGTATCGTAATTTTCCGTGTCACAAGATTGTACTCTATTTAACTTGTCTAGGAGCTTTGTAATGTTGAAAACCCTTTTGTAGCCTGTTACAATATTCTCAGCACTCTCTATAGACCGTGTCTTATTAAAATACAGACTGAAATAGATTTTTTAAAATTATTCATCAATTTAGCTTACATTATAATGATCATTTTTATAGAGTAAAAATCTACCTTCCGTTTACCTACTATTATCTTTATTTTTAATTTTTTTAATTATAAATACCTTTCTCCTTCAACTTCCCAGAAAACTTTGAAATAAATCTCTATACCTGGGTAAGAGGAAATGGAAATGGGCCCCGTACAGAATTTTTATTTATATTATTAATATAGGACTGACAGAATTCATCATAAGGTCTCTTTCTGCATAGTTTCGTAAATTACAGAAACAATATCCCTCATTAAACATCGTTTTAGATTTAAATTCACTGACTAGCTTGAATTAATCATTTCTATAATAGCAACCAGATATTGAACCGATGCAGTGGTAAAAAAGGACGACTTGGAAACAAATTGACGCATAATTGGAAAATTATTTTAAGGATTAAGATGTTCTGAAAAATGATTGATAATTAAAAAGGTCAATATTATGAATAATGATTATGAAAAAACCCTCATTATAAAAAATTCAGGAGATAAAATTTAGCCAGTGATTAGTACAAATGAATGATAACTTCAGAAGTTTCTGCATACTCATAATTTTAGAACTAAACCCCCTACATAAATCCCCAGATAACTCTTTCCTGATCCCACCTAAAAATAAACATTCTCATTGTTCCAGATATGCACTTCTATACGTCCTCTTAATCTCCCTCTGCTGGCTAATCTACTTCATAACCTTGGGAATAAAAAGCTGGATATCTCCATTGCCAACAATAGCAGGCATATTTGCCGGGACGTTTATCCTGATGTCCTGTGTCTTTTACTTGACTTCGAGAGATTACTACAGACGTTACGTATTCACGACATCTCTGATTGTTTCTACTATTCTTTGCGCCCTGTCCCTGCTCCTACTAGTCCTCGTACCACCATATGGAGCTACAGAGAACGAGGGATTGAGTCTCGTCGGCCACTTTTCCCTTTGCTCAGAGATCCAACTGCTCATCTACACAGTTATACCAATGCCCCTGTACGCATGCTTCGGTGTTTGCACCATTTACTCTATTCTCTTCGAGTTTCTCACAGCATATCTCTATAATCAACACAAAAAAACGACAATAAGTCAACCGCTCGAGTTCGATTCAACTCTCCTAACAATCCGAATCCTCATGCAAATATGTATCCACATAATCGGAGTTCATATTTTGATAATGACGTTTGTAAGAATGAGAGGAACATTTATGAAAGTGGGGCAATCTCTCCTTGTTCGACGCCAATTGGAAATGGAGAAACAACTCAAGGAGAAGATGATCCACTCGGTGATGCCCCCAAAAGTGGCTGATTGGTTGATGGAGGAGAGTGAGCGAGAACGAGAGCGAGAAGATTCAATAAAAAAAGGATCTATACCGTCGAATAATACTGATCTCAGATCGCTCTTTCGTCCCTTCAATATGCATTCCATGGAGGACGTATCTATTCTCTTCGCTGATATCGTTGGCTTCACTAGAATGAGCTCCAATAAAACAGCTGAGCAGCTAGTGGGAATTCTCAATGATCTATTCGAGAGATTTGACGAATTATGCCAGCAAAATGGCTGTGAGAAAATTTCCACTCTTGGGGACTGCTATTACTGCGTGAGTGGGTGTCCAGAGCCAAGATTGGATCATGCCAGGTGTTGTGTAGAGATGGGTTTGGCGATGATAGAGGCAATCAATCAATTTGATGTAGAAAGAAGGGAGGGAGTTAATATGAGAGTAGGTGTACACACTGGAACGGTTCTTTGTGGAATCGTTGGCACCAAAAGGTTCAAATTTGACGTATGGTCTAATGATGTTACTCTTGCCAATAAATTAGAAAGCACAGGAATAGCTGGTCGAGTTCATCTCAGTGAAAAAACATTGATGTTTCTCGCTGATGAGTACTTGACGGAGGAAGGCGAGACTGTTAAGGGAGTTAAGACGTACTTTATAAAGGGCCGAAAGTCAGATCTCATAAATAAGTTCATGAATAATATTGGGCCAATATCAACGAGCATATCACCCGTTTTGCATCCACGTCAACGATTATCCTCTTGCAGTAATCAATCGAAATCTGGCCAGCATTATTTGCACATGGTTACTAATCCTACGAGTTATCGAATTAAGGCTAATTCATTACCAAGTATTTTAGATTCTGAGGCTGATGAGTTCAATGAGAATATCGGGGGTGGTGAATTTATAAAGGACGTTAGTCAGAGTCCTTCGAGCACAGTCAGTTATGGAAAGAAGAAGAGAATTAAACCTTGGAAATATTTGCAGAGGCAGAGAACAACTGAAGAAATGACTCCACTTAAGATTCATGGAAATAAAGCTATTCAATTTCAAAAGAATAATTCTCAGGCTATCGATGTGGGGCATAATAACGTGGAGATGGATCCTGATCCTAGAGCTGTTCGTCCCTCATTGAGTCATGCCTCTTCAGTTTGCAGCAGAAAGGACTCTGGAATCAGAAGTAATAGTAGACGAAGTAGTATTCAACAGCAGTTATTTTTGATGAATGGATTGACCCAGGGTGATCTCCTTGGTCAAAGAGTCAGTGGATATTATACATCGAGTTCTACACTTAATTCAAAAGAAGATCCTTCGTCCTCTGCCGTACCATCTTATCCTCCTTATCCATTTCCTCCTGCTGTTACTGATACATTTGGTGCGTGCTTTCATAAGTTGAGGAAACAGTCTGATCTCCAGTTAATTCGGTGAGTCACTGATTACTCTCATGTAGAGAGAAACATTCACTTCGCTTGTCGTGTAGGTCGTTGATAACATTATATTCTGTGGTCACATAAAAAATTATTTTTTTCCTGCTACAGGGGAACGTGACATTCATTCAATTTTCATTTATCAAATTTTTTTTCGATAATTATCTTGAAGGGTATCATGCCTGTGTACGCCAATTGCTGAAAAATTTGCAATTTTGGAAGTCAATTGATATACCGTTGGATTATCTCTAGGTGGCTATAGGCTTAGTCCAGTAGTTTGTGAGCAAGTCATTTATTTTATGACACTTTTACGATAATAATAATCTTTTATCATAATTACTAGGCAATCAGGCGCGCTGTCGCGCGCTTTACCTCTAAGTGGGCACTATAGCACAATAACATCCTCGTCATCATAGAAATGATCAATCGATCCATCGACCAATAGGAAAAGGAATAAAAGATTGACAATTCTTTTATGATAAAGGAATCAGAACACACAGGCCCGTCCATAAATGATTCTCCAGATATTTTAATTTTTCCATTTTTCATTCAAAATTCTCGTATGGATATTTTATTTGATCTGAACTGACGTTGAAAATTTTCAAAAGAGTATTAGTAGTTGCTGTTGAGGGTTTGGAAGAGTATCCAAGGGATTGATACATTATTTTTAAGCTAGTGTCGTGTGAAATATTTATTCGACCGTTTTCGTTCAATAGTATATTTCGTCACTAGGTCGTTAGGAACTTTTCTGACGATTGTGAATTTACAGTCCGAGGCGAAGTCGAGTGGTGAGAAAAGTTCTTTTCGGCCGAGTTACGAACAATATTTTTTTGTCATTCAGTCCACAGACAGGATTGTAAGACCGTGCAGCAGTCGTGAAATATTGCTTCACGCACTGAGTGACAAAAATATATAGTTATATTTTAGCTGTCCACCACACAATCAATCAAGTGAGACCATATACTCAATTGTGGCGCTTTAATTAACTGTAATTAGTGAAAAGAATAATTTTTATTGATTTTTACAAACTATATATGTATAATAAGTGAAATGAATTTTCTAGAATTTTGTGTTTTATTCCAGATGTGTTCAGGACAACGTATCCTCCCAACGGTCTTACTTCGTAAAGCCACCCCTTTCCCGAGCAACCCTCTTCTTCAAGAATAAAGAAATGGAGGCAGAATACCGAGAGAATGCTCACAAGACAAGCGAGAGCATCGGAGGAAATCCACCGACCCTAGCAACATCACGATTCAACACGTACTTTGATATCCTTGTGTCAGCTCTTATTTACACTGCAATCACCGCCTCTCTTTTAATTCTTTGCAATCCAACAGTGTACTTTCTGATATTCTGTACAATAGCCACAGCCATTCAGATATTCGTCGTGAGTCTTTGCATACGTCAGTTAGTAGATCCGAATTCAGCATACGCCATAGCTACACAGAGAATCTTTAAGTTTTTCACCAAGTGGTACCCTTGGCATTGTTGCGGTGGATTCCTGGTGAGCCTCCCCATCACATCGATCTTTATGAACCTCAACTGCAGAAAAGGCTTCGAATCAACCCTCACAAATCATATCGACTACTACTACTGTTATTTAATTTTCGTGAGTTTTGTACATTTTTGCAATTTTACACAATTAAATTGTTGGATGAAAAATGTTCTCGTGACATTTACAGCAGTAATTTTTGTCATTTTTATGGTCAGTAATGTTGGATCGATTGATCAATCAATTGACGTTGATTTAGTGATACCACAAAATGCCTTAAACAGCTCAGATATATTACCGCCAATGGATTTAACTTTAAAGTCCACCGAGACAGTGAACAATAGTTTTAACAATATAAATATGACGATTGGCTCAATTGATGCTGTCGATAAGAAACATAGACTACAGTACAACGATGATTTTTATGGTAAAGAGATATTTATTGATATTGTCCTACTTTTGATACTCGTGTGGTTTTTAAATCGTGAATTTGAGATTAGCTATCGTTTGAGTTTTCATGGTAATGCCGTTGCTGCTAGGGATAAATCGCGAGTGCAATCAATGAAAAATCAGGCTGATTGGTTGTTACATAATATAATTCCCAAGTACGTTGCCGATCAGTTGAAGACAACCGCTAAATATTCGCAAAATCATAAATCTGTCGGAATTATATTTGCTAGTATTGTTAATTTTAATGAACTTTATGATGAATCTTACTTGGGGGGGAAGGAATATTTGAGAGTTTTGAATGAATTGATTGGGGATTTTGATGAGTTGTTGGAGAAAAATGAGTACTCTAATGTCGAGAAAATAAAAACAATCGGCAGTACATTTATGGCTGCGAGTGGGCTTAATCCACAGGTGCGAAATCAGAATAGTCACATGTTTCAGCATCTATTCGAGCTATTGGATTTTGCTGTCTCAATGCACAAAGTTATTTATGATTTTAATAGAGATCTGTTGGGATTTAAGTTGATACTGAGAGTCGGATTCAATTTTGGGGATGTAACTGCTGGGGTAATTGGTGCAACTAAACTTTATTATGATATTTGGGGAGATGCTGTTAATATTGCCTCTAGAATGGATTCAACAGGTGTTGATGGCAGAATTCAATTGCCCAGTTGTTGCATTGAGGTTTTGAATGAGCGTTATGAGTTTCAACCTAGGGGACAAGTTTATGTTAAGGGAAAGGATAATATGGATGTTTCTCTTTTGATTGGTAAGAGAAATTAAGGCCCGGATGGACAGTCTGGAAAAGATAATTTACTCCAAAATTGGGACTTCTAATTACTCCGTCAATTAATCGTTTTTTCCGATAATTGTTAGCTAGCGGCCTAGTTGTTGACAACCGCTAGAACGCTAGCTAACAATTATTGAAAAAAACGATTAATTGCCAAAGTAATTAGGCATCCGAATTTCGGAGTAAATGATCTTTTCTAGATAATCCACCCGAGCCTTAAGAATATTTATTTTTCAAGGGGAATGAGGAGCGAGTGTACTTAACTAATTTATTATTTGTGTCGGCAGTACTTGATGGAGTGTTAAACAACTCGAGATTTTTTCATTAATTTCTACAAAAATTATTGGAAACTTGACCATTTCGCATTGTTATACTTTTTAAAAATTTGAGAATTCTAGTGGGTTTCTAAAATGATATTTTTCAATCATTTCATGCAACAGGAAAATTCAGTTTCTCTAACAAATTAATAATAATTAATGGTAATTAATTTTTCCTATTTGGGAAAACAATTCTGGATTTGTCGTCCTCTATTCATATTGTCAAAAGGTTTTTTATGTGAAATCTTCTACCCGTTACTCCTCTTCTCGTTCCAGAAATCTTCGCATTAACAATTAACAAGAATGAAAATACGTGATTATGTTATTAAGTGCTGTTGACGAATTATTTATTTGATTATTTGATTTCCTTATTTATCTGATTTTAAAAAGAAATATACTATTTTATAAGACCGGCACAAGAATAATGAGAATTGTATGGTATTTTAACATTCCAACATTGATTGTACCATTGATTGAAGCGAGGGTGCCATACATCTAGGATAAATGTACACACCTGTTTTTCTGTACACAGATTTACTCAAATATGTAAAAAAAATCTCATATCGAATCTCTGAGTTTTATCGATTAAATTTATGTATTTCATTTAGAAAACAATACAAATTGATTGATATTATCGTTTCGAATTGGACGCGAACGCCTTTTAATTGATCAACTGAGCAAAATCTGTCCACATGTAATATTTTAATCATGTTAACATTTTATTCTTGAATTTCGTAATTGTTATGGATTTTCTCACATTGCATCCACACAAAAAAAAAGAATTGGAAAACGAATGGCTTTTTCAAAACCATAATCTTAACAAAATAAGACTAACTTGAGTTGAATTGTTTATGCATTTAGATCACGAATTATTTTGTTGAATGAAATTTATTTATTGACGGCTATGTCAATATTAATGTTGCAAACGTCTCGAATTACCATTGATCTCTACAGAGAATTAAATAAATAAATTAAATTATTTTTTTGAGATTGACATTTGGATAATTGCGAGAGGTGAAACACTAATAGAGCCAAAATTTTAATTAAATTATTTTGATTAAATTATTATTTTGTATATATGTATGTAAATGTTATACTTACTTAAAACAACGACATAATGAAATGTAATTTGCAAGAATGATTGTCTTTTGAATGAATATAATGATTAAAGTCATCGGTTGTGAAAAGAAAAAGGAAATTGCCACGGATTGTTTCTTTCATGCTCCAAGTGTGCTTTGTTCCTTTGACATCTCATCTTTATTACAATACAATATATACATGTTTTTTTTCTTTTTGTTTTGTTTTTTCTTCTTTATTATTAATATTGGCAGCTTTGCGAACCAACTGAAACTGTACAGCAATGGATGAAACACTGGCAGCATTTTATTTCACTCATCCATGATGAATTGTTATCATTAATTTCATACACATTCACAATCCCATTCACAATTATGTACAGACAAAAGTAGAGGATAATTGTCTTTCCTCTTTTCATTGCCTTCATTCGTTTCAAGATTATTCAAATTTCTTCGAATGATTTCATCTCAAGATTTGAATCTCCTTTGAGGAGATCGATTCAAAACTCATGACCGCAATTCACAGAGTTTGCATAAACGAGTCGCTAATTTCATTAAATTTTCCGTAAAATTGTAATTTTTTAATTTGCCATATAAAAAGTAAATGGAGATATTGCATGCAAATTGTTTCTACCGTACAATTATAGTTTATACAATAATCTCGGAGAGTATAATATGGAGAGGAACTGAAAGTTCATTTTTTGCAACTCGAAAACAGAAATGAAGACCAGCTCACGGGGCTGCCTTGGAATCGTTTAATCTCGAGACGAATTCATAATTAGTGGAATAAGATAAGTAAATTTCGGGCATTGTATCATTTGAATACCAATTCAAGGAATATCTGAAGAAACACAAAGTCCTGCACAATTAAGCTGAAGATCTCGTCGCTAGAAATTCTATTCGACCACCACATAAAATTAATGATGAATTCTCTTCAACTTACTCGTACCTGAGATACTTTTCGTGTTTTTTTCTAGTCTCATCAGTGCAAAAATCCATAGTTTTAGTTTGACATTTTATTACAAAAATAATAATAAATGCGAATTCTCACGCGAAGAATTAAATATAGTGCATTGGATAGTCATTTAAAAGGCATATTCTATAACCAAGATCAAATATTGATTATACTGAGATTTAAAAAACCTATTCCTCACTCATGGGCTCCTATTGTGTATTTGGAATCTTTTGATGACTCTAGTTTCGAGAAATGCTTGAATGTGTATCACGAGAGTCATCGTTTTCACTGGCTTTCTTCTTGATTAAATTACGTTGTTTTTTATTGAAAATGCATGCGTAATTTAAAATGCTCGCCATATCTACGAAAGAAAAACATGCTCGGTGCAGCAGCACAAAGACTATTTAAGAAGGTACCATCACTTTTTAGCCAAAATTATCGGTTTTTTAATTTTCTGGCGAACTGCTGATGGGATTAACTGAATAAAATATACCGTTCTTACATTTTATCATTATTTCACGACTCAGGAAGTTTCATAACAATAGATTTAATAGATTTCCTGTGTTTTTTCTAAAGTTTTATGAAGTTTCGAGAGGTTTAAAAAAAACGCAGGAAAATTATTACACGAGTCATTAAACAATGATGAAATGCGAAAATCGTATATTTTTTGCGTTTTGCTGATCAATAACTTATCAAAAAACTTTTAAAAAAAACTGTGAATTTTGGCTAGGAGGGACCAGAACGTCCCTGCACTGGAAAAAATTTTTTTTCAACAACTATGTTGTTAGCATTTCAGAGCATAACAGATATACTACAACTCTTCTAACTTCTTCCAATATTCCAACCAAAAAAAAAAGAATATAAAAGCATCTAAATGATAAATTAATAAACTTGAATGACAACATTTTTTTGATATTTTTTTTTGTTTTTGTTTCTGATGAATTTTCTTTTTTTAACAAAATAAATAAGACAAAAGTCTAGCGTTTAACATTTTATAACGTAACTGCAACGCCGAACACAATTTCACCGGAATTTCGATTGTTTATTTTATCGTCCGCACTAATTTCTGACTGGGTTCGATGACTTGGAAACAAAAGCAATGTAATGTCCTTGTTCGACGTTTATCCTTAGTATCAATTTACACTGTGCAGCGTAATAATAATAGGACATGCTGTCAAGATTTATAATAGATTGTAATTGGTGATTGAGTTTGACCAACCGTGGAGAGTACGGCTGTCAATGAGACACTGCTACGTGGAGCCAGCAAAAAGTGCTGTGAGACCTGTATCTGCTGCATTCTTCGATAATTCATCAGTACGCATCTGCGGTGGTTTACTTACTTCGAGACGGGGTAAATTATCTATTTTTATCTCTTTCCGGAATAACTGTCCTACACTTCTACCGATTAACTGCAACAAAAAACAATTACACATTGTTGAAAAATTTTCACAATAATAAAGTCATTCCCTCATTTTTCTTCGAGTTTAAATGAATTCATGTCATTACTACAAGAAGCTCGAAGACGTCAACCAGGTGGTGATTTTTTTCAGAAATAATTTCTTATTCTTTAAGAACAGAATGCATCATAGCAGTCTCAATCAGATATCAACAACATAAACTTCAAAACAATCGATCATTAACCTTTTTCAATTCTCTCAATTGATCGTGACTGTACAAAAAAAAAAAAACAAAAAGCAGAAACGTTGTTTTTACACATCGAAATCTTATTTTCTATTTCCCACCGAAAATTTGTCACAGTAACTGAAAGAATCCTAAATTCTGAATGTTTCAATTAAAAACTTCAATTAAAAAATTAGTCATCCAAATATGAAAAATTGAAGGCTTAGAACCGAATGATTACAGATCTTCCTTTCGGAAGTAATAATATTCCAGTGGAGTTAGAATTTATGCTATTGCAGGTTTAATAAAAAGTGTCTTTACAACACCAGGCTAAACATGTCCTACCTGATTAGTAATTTTCTTGAACAACTCTTTCTTCCCCTTCTCGACCTTATTTCCTTTGCTGCTGACTGTGGCCATCTTCTCATCAAACCTCTGCAGATCAGCGGGATTTACTCCCGGGATCTGCTGCATGACCTGAATAATATTAGGAAATTTGGGTCTGAGGCACTCGTAAACCTGAGCCCCCAGAGTTATCAGTGATCCCTGATTGGCCTCATGCTGTCCATGCAGCTGAAGCCCCTGAAGTACGGCAACCATAATATGAGCAGCCATAGCTGGAGTGAGACTGCCATCAGCCACCAGTGCTCTCACGATGGGTCCAGTCAGCATAGTAGCTTTAAGACTAGCATTGGAGTCATTCCACGACAATGCTCCAAGTACACAGAGAACAATACTGTGACACGTCGAAGGATGCCTCAGAACAAAAGCCCCAAGCTCACTGACAACTTCAGCAACGATGCTGTTCCCTCTGACAGCTGGAGACGGTGTAATCTGATCGACAGCCATTCCAGAGCTGTCATCCATGGTAGAATCAGGAGGTGCAGCATCACTCGTTGTTCCTCCAACTAGAGTCACCTTCAATACGTCTACAAAGTCTCTCGTTAAATTTCTATTGAGCATATCATCGAGGACTTCCTGTGCATCCGTTGGATTATCGTCGTCATGGCCATACCTTTCCTCATGCAGTCTAGTCAAGTACTGCCACTTTGCACTCAGTCTCTGGCACATGTGTGTCGAGACATGTGTCAATATCGGTACCAGTACACTCTCGTAAAAAGCTGGTAAACACGAGTAAATGAAAGGCTTCAAAAAAACTCGGATTATTGGGCGCAGTCGATAATCAGGGATGAGTTCCATGTTAGAAAAAACGGAATTGAGTAGCGCTGGTGCAAGCCCAGGCAATTGATAGAAATCTCTGCCAAGTGTGTGGCAACCACTACCAAGCATGTGATAACAGTTATCGTGGATTGATGACAAAAATTGTTGCATTCTTGATAGTGGAGGAGTTGAGGATTGATCGTTGTGATCTGAATTCGACTGTTCCGCTGGATGCTGGTAAAGATTATTAGCCTGCAGATTGGAAACTGTAATTCCCATAAGATGAATCTTCTCGTTCTCCAGGAGATCATGTGCCTTTTTATAATCATCTGCCAATAACGTCAATGCAGTTGGTGTAAAAAATGCATTGATGGCTCTCAGTAGAGCGAACAGAGTAGGTAAAATGGGGATGATGTGAGGAGCAGCTGGATTCCGGTAGACTGGATTTCCGCTTTCACTC
The DNA here is from genome assembly GCF_000806365.1 of Fopius arisanus. Taxonomy (NCBI): domain Eukaryota; kingdom Metazoa; phylum Arthropoda; class Insecta; order Hymenoptera; family Braconidae; genus Fopius; species Fopius arisanus. The sequence goes on along the minus strand of NW_011887740.1, from coordinate 414,166 downwards.
AAAGCAGCAACAAATCCACCCCGAGCAGCACGATCAGGATCTTCAGGGATGGAACAACGTTTGACGACACTGAGAACAGTAGAAAGACAATACATCAAGTCCGCTCTGTTCTGAATAATTATCTCTTGCTCAGTGCTCTTATTGTCGGAAGCCACTGCTGGTCTATCTAGTCCTATGAACCTCATCAACTCAACAGGTCCTTTAAAAGCCTCAAGGCCAATGGCTATGAATCTGGGAGAGGCGTCTCCAATGATTTCAGCGATAAATCGAGTCTGTCTTTCATAATCACAAAAATGATTAGAGATTATCAAGAGAGCTTCATGAAGCACCACACTTTCCATCCTCGTTAACTGACTCGAAGTATTTTTTCCCTCATTTCTATTATTATGAACTCTCATTAATCCTCTGACAGTCGTATGAATCTGCTCGAAGACAGGTAAAAGAAGGAGGGGATACTTCAGACCAATTTTAACCATCAGACTCGCAGCATGTCTCCTAACACACTTGGTTGCTTTGGAACGATTTCCTGGTCCTGAGAGTTTTCTGTCCTCGGGACTCTCATAGACAAGAGCTGAGAAAATTTTCTCAAGTACTCGGGGCAGTATGGCAACACCTGGCATCGCCATAGATCCAGTAGACATCGATAAGAATACAAATAGTGCAGAGATGCAGGATAAAAGTGCTGATAGCAGCCAGGGATCATCTGGGGAGTAGCTGAGACATAATTCAAGGAGCTGAAGACCATTCTGCACACTCGGTCGTTCACTCACCAGAAGAATTCTGGAGATAACAGAGTCAAGCGCCTGTGCAAGTGCCTCCCACTCCAAATACTCTGGATCATTTGGATTACTTTTATACCGCAGATTCACCATTCCTTTGGTTATCTTTGCTGTCAACCAGTGTTGAACGTAGGCGAAAGTTACTAATGGAGCTACCATTGTTGCATGACGTACACCCTCCAGTAAATCCATTCGAAAACGATGGAGAAATACTAGGAACTCCTCTTCAGAGTCATAATCACTCAGGCAATAGGCTGTCATTCCGTTGACAGTACCGTAATCATTATTGTGATTGTGATTAACTGGATAAGCGACTTTTATCAATTTTGGTCCTGTATATTCGATGTATTT
>NW_011887740.1:410432-412191 GCF_000806365.1 Fopius arisanus | reverse complement strand
GCCGTTTTCTTCTGAAACTCGGAGAAGTGTTGCTCCATGAGTCTCAAGAAGAATGCAAAGATCTCAGCCATGTTGGTGGTGAGTGCCTGATAAATATCTTTTCGTCTTTGATTGGACTCAAGTGTCTGTAACAGTGCAACATCCTCTACCAAGCGAAGAAAAACGAGGAGAACAACTTCAGTTTGGGCCTCACCTCGTGTGCAAGCCTGACTCAGTTCAGCTAACAAAGTCGGCCACTGCTGGGGCCATTCCCTTTTTATCATCTCTACAATTACCCGAGACATGGCATCCTTAATGTGTGTTTCCTCTTGGAGTCCTCCATTTTCCATTCCCTCTTGCAGCAGTTTCATAGAATTCTCCTTAATAAATACCTTTTCACTCTGAGATATCTGTGTCCAGCGATACTTGATGCAGTGCTCCATCAGTTGAAGACCAAAGTGACGTACCACTGAACTATTATTTGGTGATATTTGGGCGAGATATAAACCACATTGAGCACAAAGTGGTGAAGTCTCCTTGAATCTCTCGCAGGCATTGTAAACGTCCAATCGTTGTTGATGCGGAACGTCTGGAGACATCATTATTTCAACGACACGTGCTAGCTCTGCTGATATTTGGGCTACATCACCAACACCAAACTCCATTTCTCTCAGCGAGGATTCAACTCCTTTTCTTCAGTCTTGAATATTCTTACCGAAACCTCTACAGATGCAAACGATAATTTTATTATTTAATTCAGTAGTTTTTTTATTTGTCAGCAATTACAAAAAGTGCGAGGTGACAATTTTGACATGCTTTTTTCACTGGCAAACAGACTTACGGCAACAAAAAAAAAACAAACGCGATAAGGAATAAATCGTTGGTAATTATTTTCATAATCATTCAACTTTTTCAGAAATTTTTAAAGCGCTTTTATGGGAGAAAAGCTGTGAAGTTTTGAGGTGTAATTTTTTTGAAATAATTATTTACCTGTCTGATGCTGGATTTGTAGCATTAAAAAATTGATAAAAGTATGATGTTATACGAACAGACTCTGATGAATTGCGGCTGCGGCACGTTGGGGAACCATGGGCTCTCTCGGAATAAGAGTGGCGGATCGTGTAATTTTTTTGATATTAAATGCACATGAGCGCTGTCAGTGGCAATCCTGAAGATTAAGGTAGAAAATGGCTGACTAAAAGCCGGTTTCCTCAAAACTATCCACTAGTACTCAGCACGTCGTTGTTTGTTTTTCTCAGTAATTGTTTTGATATAATTTTTTTTTTGGAATGGATGAAGCCATTTATTCTCCTGCCACCTCCAAATTGACGTTTCAAGATCAAATTTACGCAGTGAAATTGTCACCATACGAATGGTCACAGAATTTCATTTGTATTGCGTTTGGTGAGGAAATTTCGGTTGGAACTCTCAAATTTCAGGTACAAAAATTTATTTAACAGTCTACTGAGCGGTTTCCATGGATATTTTCAAGGTGCAATGTTTGAATATGTTGCAGGATGAAGAAGACGTGACTGAAGATATAGCTTACACTCCAATTAGAACTTTTCATCATGATACTAGAGTTCATTCCATTGCCTGGAGTCCAGAAACTTCGTTGAGTGTTGTACCAAAAATTGTAGCTTTTTCTATTGCTGGAGCTGATTTTAAAATACGTCTTTACAACAGTAATCTTAATGACGTCAATGTTTATGAGGTAATAATCAGTTACAAAATTGTTGAACTGAATAGATATTCAAACGACGAACGATGATAAGTTTCT
>NW_011887740.1:407679-409382 GCF_000806365.1 Fopius arisanus | reverse complement strand
ATTTTAGTCAATCGGTTATCTGCCGGATAAATAATTTTTGTTTACTTTACTAATAAACTAACTAGAGGGTTGAGAATAACAAATTACCCATATCTAAGATTGAAAGAGCATCTCTATTTATGTTACGTCAGTTTGTTGAAATTAATTAATTAAGTGTAAAATTAATGGATGTGCTGCCCCAAAAATCTTGTGAGATAGAGAACGAAAAACAAATTCGCAGGGAAAATGAACATATGTCAGTTCAGTGTTGAAGCAGTGAAAAAAATGAGACTTACATGGCTTCGACATTAAAGCGATAATATAATTCATTCAAAATTATTGCATGAATAAAAAAATAAGTAATCACATTGATTTTTCTGTCACCTGAATTTCAGTCGGCCCCTGGAATCAAAAACAATCCACGTGGAAGGAGGAATATCCCTGAAATTTGCGTGTGGAAATGAGAATATAATTGCCAGCATCGGACGACCAGACAATATCTTGAAAGTGACAAATTTAAGAACAAAACAAGTGGTCCTGAGTGCGACTGTTCAACTCTATGGAGGCATCACTTGGCATTACAAACTGCCGTACATTTGTGCTGCTAGTGATAGAGAACTTCTTTTCTGGAAAATTAATTCCAAGTGACGAATTTTTTTATTGTTAACACCAGTGAATTAAATTCAATTATCTTTTGCATATACATTTTCATCTGTTTTTTACTGCGCCGGAAAATGGAATAAAAAATATTGTAATTTTTCGTAACTAATTTCTCTGATAATCAAGGGAATAATAATTAAACCGGGGTGAAATTCACCTGCTACTCGACAAGTCCTCAAAAGTCGAAATAGAAATTAATGAGTTCTTGTCGATATTATCTATGAAATTAAATTCCTACACCATATGTATACCCTTTAAGGTTTTTATATTTTGTTTACAAATAATTTGTAAGAAAATTCTTGCCAAACTATTTATATAGATGCATAATGATGGTAATAACTAGTTTCTAATTTGAGACGATCGTAAATTAAAAAAAAAAGTTCCATTCATGTAGATGAAAAATAGTTACGGTATTTTCATTTCAAAACGTCTAATATGAAATGACTTAAAAAAAAAGGAGAAAAAAACAAATTTTAACTATATAGAAGAGATTTTCGAGTAATTCACTTGGTATTGAAAATTAATCTCTTCTCTCTCACTTAATATTGACAGATGAAACCAATTCGATTGGGTTTGATTGGAGATTCAGTTTTCTATCCATTGAGTTAATATCTGTAGAATAAAAATAATCATCCATTAATATCTGTATAATAAAAATTAAAAAATCGACGAAAGTCACTGCGCTGAGGGAAACCGATTAGATTCCGCGCGCGATTGAAAAATGACAGTCCATTCCAGAATCACGAGCAATAGCTTGATCTCGCCATTCTTCCAGCGAGGTCACAAACAATTGATTTGGCTTTATCCTTTGCACTTTTATCCTCTTCAGTGTGGGCATCTCAACAATCAACACAACATTCCCAAATTCGTAATATTTGTTATGTTTATTTTCACATGTATACCCAAAGAGGATTGACTGAAGTAGAGACTCAGTTCTGGGGGTTTGAGTGACCTCAACGGCATCGTAGTACTGCACCCCAAGAGAGGGAGGACGCCAGATGCAACGCTGGGGTATCTGTCGTTAGCAGACTCAGCGACTTTTCAGTAATATCCCTCCAGCTTCC
>NW_011887740.1:404540-405554 GCF_000806365.1 Fopius arisanus | reverse complement strand
AATATCCACGAATTTTTTAGGTTATCAATTATTCAGGCCTCAACCGTGCACGTGACCGATAGTGTAGGGTCCTAACCCTTCTGTCACACTGATTAGAAGGATACCCTATTATTCCTGCTCATATATTCTTCTTTATTTACTATAAAACACCCGTCCCAGAAGAGGTTCTTCACAGGTATTTGCTTGAGATTATCTTTTTTAATATTTTGTAAACAATCTACTCTATCATTTTTCAATTTATTTGTTGAAACTCACGTTCTTTTAATGCCGGTTAACCTCTATATTTTTGAGAAGCTACAGTTTATATAAATAAATGTACAAATACAATAAATAGAGAAAATTCGTACTTCATTCTGTAGCTACATTTCCCATTTGTATTGGCAATAATTACTACTGCAACCTAATTATTTGTTCACTAATCAAATAGAATCTATACTGCGCTACATATTGGTTAACCTAAAAAAATTAATAACACCTGAATTACGTATACGTTTATATAGGAATCTTATTTGATATTCTACTAGCATTTCCAGTGTAATCTGAAACGAAATTGTCCGCAAGAAAAAAAATTCTAAATGTTCATAAATATGACCTTGTCACTATTGCAAAAATTATGAAACTTGAAAAAAAATATTGGAAAGTTTTTCTGGCACTCTCCAAATGAAACCAAATTTCTTGTTAAATTTCTTTCAACTCTTTTCCTTTCATTCGTATCACTTCCCTATATTCACGAAATAGTTCATAAATTATTCTGAATTGTTTGTTGAATACTTTCATAAAAAAGTGTTCAAGGCCTTCAAACAATTTTCTAATTTCTTTTCGTGTTTTTTTTTCAAATAAATAATATAAAAAGATATACGTATATATTTAATTTTGGCATCCCCATTTTGTAAAGAAAAACGAGAAAAATGTAGTTAGATCAGTACAAATAAGAAAAAACTATTTTTAATTGCACAGAAAAATTGCAAAAGTAATTTTCTTTTTTAACGAGGAAATATACATATCGTCCTTTTT
>NW_011887740.1:400967-402865 GCF_000806365.1 Fopius arisanus | reverse complement strand
CTCGAATGGGGTCCAAGTCCTGCAACTTTAAACAGCCCTAATGATAAAAACTCAACAACTTATTCACTCTATTGCTGCGGAGATGGTGAACTCACATGCTTCAACTATGACAAACCTCAACAAGAGCCCGAGCTCTTGATCAAGAAAAACTGCACAGAAATATCGTGGAAACCAGATTATTCTTGTGCAGCTGTTGGCTACGATGATGGCTCTATATCGTTCTTCAATAAAAAATTTGAAAGCTGTGGAAAAACGATCTTCATGCTAAAAAAACCAGTGGAGTGTCTTGCGTGGCATCCAGATAGCACTGTTACAGACTTGAATTTCTCTCACTTCAGGGACTATCTTGCTGTGTCTACGACTACCTCTATCATCACTGTTATCGATACATCGAGTATGACTGAAATGTTGAATAAACAAGAGGTGAATCAAGACACTAGTCAGAATTTCTACAAAGTCATTGCGAATCTCTCTGGACATTCTGATAGAATTTATTCACTAGCTTGGAGTCCACATATTAGTGGATATTTAGTTTCAGGCAGTGCTGATCAAACAGCTCAAGTATGGAAGATTGAAACACAGGAGATACTTGCAACTTACACTGGGCACTTCGGTGGAGTGCAGTCCGTAATGTGGAGCCCGATGGACCATAATTTCATATTTTCTGGCTCTGCCGACTGGTCCCTCCGCATTTGGAAATATTCAGATCAAAAAGTTGTCCTCCCAAGTGCAGAATCTGTCACTAACAAAAATAAATTGAAGAAACTAAGCAAGAAATCGATAGCAGCCGAGGAAACAAATGGAAAAGTCGAGCTAAATCATTCTAAAGGCTTACCAACAGACAAATCCAATGAAAATACAACGGGAGTAATTCTGAAAGCAAAAGAAAAAGATAAAAAACGAGGGAAAAAAGTAGTTCCGTATCTTCCAAATTATCGTAAAAAAATAAACGACAAGGAAACGATGCTCAAGTCTTGTTTGGAGTTAGCGAAGCAAGTGAAAGGTTTTGAAACGTCTCAAACAATTTTTGGAAGCAAAGATGTAATATCGAATATATTGGAAGAGGAGAGAGACACTCACTGGAACCAAGGACAGCTGATGATGGCAGTAGAGATGAGTCTCTGGGACAATAAATTGAAAGAAATGATTACAAAGGCCATGGAAACTCAATCGTTAACCGATTTTATGGTTTCTCTTGCTCCAAATCTCAGTATGAAATTTTGGAGAGAAGTGTGCGAGGCTTACGCTAATCAGCTGATCCAGGAGGATAATCCAGTGAAGGCTGCTTCCTATTTATTGAGCCTCCATAAAATCCATGCAGCAATTCAGCTTTTGATGCACGCAAAATTTTACAAAGAGGCTTATGTATTAGCAAAATGCAAATTAGATACTGATGATGACATTTTTCAGGAGATACATAAGGAATGGTTGGCCGCAGTCAGCAGGAGTGGCTCCTTCGAGGAGGCAGCATTGTGTTTGATAGCTAATGGAGAGTTCTCAGAAGCTGCGCGAATGCTAGCAAGAAGACAGGATGCTGCAACGCTTGCAACTGCTGCAAGATTAGCAAATATGGATAAGAATCAAGAGTTGAGCGATTCCCTCATTGAAGAGCTCCTAAATTTGCAATTGTCTAAATTTGATTATGAAGGATGTAAGAAAATATTGGAGGAATTTTCTAATTTGGAATATCGATTGATTCAAGTAGAGGCTCATCAAGAAGTGAAAAAAAAATTGGATGAGGCACATGAGATGAATTTCGTTGATAGCTGGCTGGAGGGAAACTCATCGTATGGATTAGTTGATCAGTTGAAGAAGAAGTTTGAAGTGATGGAAATTACTGCTCAAGACTTCTCGTCATTTTATAGGAAATTGGAGGAAGCGACTTACCCTTCAGGAAT
>NW_011887740.1:395810-399532 GCF_000806365.1 Fopius arisanus | reverse complement strand
CTATTTATTTAAATAATGTAAGTGGCAACCCACGACACGAACTGAGGACGAATTGGAGAACAATCATAAATGCACAAATGTACACTGCAAAAATTGTTTAATACATTTATAACTCAGTAATCAAGTAACTAATTACACCTATTGTTTCCTCTCGAAGAAGACGAGGAAATATATTTTTCAGAGAAAAACTACTTAATTTACTACCTTAATTATTTATTTGTCAAATTAGGTAGTGTTTATTTTTGTTTGAAGTCAATGTCGAGTTTCTGGATTTCTGGAATACTCTGTAATTGGTTTCTATGTTTTTTTTTAGAGTTTTAGTTAATAAGTGTAGAAAAAAATGTCAATAATAATAAATTGTAATGAGTTTTGAGGGCTCAGGGCTTATTTCTATTAAACTGTAACTGTATCCTCTAACGCCTAAATTCACATGATTCACATCGCGGTGAGAGCATTTTCTTATACATACGGGATACATAATATAATGCACACTGATGCACATAGTAGGGCTAAAAAACACAGGTACAGATAAGTTTTTCCTCTTTTCAAGCAGTTTGGAGTGGGTAAAAATATTGAAGTGAAAACCGGCGAAATGCCAAAACGAGCTAAATCATCGTCAATGGAGACATGTCGGATTTGTTTGTGTGATAATGGTGTTATGACAGATATATTCACCACTGAATTACGTGGAATGATCAAGGAACTCGCCGAAAGTACCTCCATTAATGTAGTGTTTATTTCTAATAATTTATCAATTTTTGGTTATGGTAGACTAAGAGTTTGATTGATTAAATCAAATAATTATTATTCGTTTCAGATTGATGAAAATGAGGGATATCCAAGAAGTATTTGTCATGTTTGTCTTTACAAACTTGACATGTGGTGTGATTTCAAAGCACAATTTTTGCGAAGCAATAGGATCCTTGTGCAGCAATTAGAAGGCTCTGAATTATCAGATCATATTGTAAGTTCACGCCAATTAACATTTCTGACCTAAAAGTTAATTGGCTGGAGCAATTATTGATGAAAAAGATGATTATGGATACTCTATATCTGACTCATTTTTCTAACCCCAAATGTTACTACTGCTTGCAATAATTATTATTTGTCACGGTCACTGCTTGAAATATTATGAACGTAATGTGTAATCAGTGTGGAAAAAGGCCTTCAATACGTAAATGTTCTTTTGAAAAGATTTTAAGACGGAAAGATATTTTCAAGTCTTTGGTAATCAAACCTGTTCGTAGAATATAGATGATTGTTGTTTAATTGGACGAGTTTATATCGAATTATGAGAGCACTCCAGTTTTTCTAGTGAAGTGAGCATAATGGAAAGAGTTTTGTAGGTAAATTTGAACGGTTTGTTTTGTTTTTCGATATTCAATGTAATACTTTGGAGATATGTGTAACTAAGGACGAGCTCAGTGAATATGACTCAAATTCTAGAAGGATGATTAAAATAATTCAAAAAGTCTGAGAATGTCATGAAACCTTCAGGTCATTATGAGAGGAGAGTGATGAAACGTAGAAAATCGTGTTTTAAATTAATGAATAGTTTTAAAACAAAGACGCGACATCGTCCTCACGTTTCAACGCATTATTGCAGAGATGATTTTTGAATATCCAATTGCGTCGCCCGCCATTAGAAAAATCATTTTTATATCCATGAATTTTACGGTTTACCTCGTCTCACTGGAGTTTGTTTAAATAATTTTTTTAGTTAGTTCAGTTAGTTCCTTATTCTCTGCATCGTTTATGTTTTTTTTTCGACAGAAAAAAATGCGACCAGGAGCATCCTTGAGGATGTCGCCCGTTAAATTGGACGACAATCCGATAAAAATGGAAATCTCCCCAGAGCCTTCTGAAAATCTTTTGGACTCTCTGCCCACTCCTCCAGGAATGCTGGAGAGTGCATCGGAGACCAACTCCCAACGAATGCCAAGTCCAACCTTAAAACCTCGGTCCTCCAATGGTAGACGAACGTCTGAGCAGCGTTTAGCCTCTACTCAACGTTGGGAAGCTCGTAAAAAGGCTCTCTTAGCAGCCACCGGTGAGAATGATTCAGATACAGACTCAATGGCATCAGACGACAATCAGCTATCTCCAATTCAGAAAGCAAGGGCTAAGAACAATGCGGAGAAGGAAGCAGAGAGACAGAGACGAGTAAGTAAAGCATGCCACAATCTTCAACAAGAAGGATCCCTGGAGATCAGTGCAACCGACACCTATCTTCAAAAATCTTCAGAAGATAATAGTCAAATAAAACTACTTGACAAAACCGAAGACTTTGTACCACAATCCGTCCAATCTGAAATCATGATGAGAGATGCAACATATGTGGTAACTTCCACACTAATGTTAACAGATCCCTCGGCCAATCAGAACCATTTAATGAAAGAAAAAGGATCAGAAGATCTACCAAATTATCAAAACACTGATATTATGGATGCGGTTAAATTGAAACGTGTCAGTCCACTATTAAAAACCACTCAGAATGATAAAAAATTGATTGAGAGATGTTTGAACATTGAAGTGGAAGGAACAGAATTGCCAACACTTCAGAAAGTTCAAACGGAGTTGGCTAAATTTATTGAAATGGAGGTAAAACAAAAATTGATGAACAATACTCCAATAGAGGAGAAGATTGAATCAAAGCCTTTAGATAGTGGACGTACTCTGGAGCAGAAGTTGAAAAACTTGATTGAAAGAACTCTTAAGAAAAATATTGAAAATTCTAGAATGAAACGTGTACCCATGAGCAAAATAACAGCAGGTGATCGAATGAACAAGACTTTTTCTTCGCACTTCATCAAAGCTGCTATGAAATCTCCATTGTTTCAACCTAAAGTTTTGCTGAGGCGAGTTGCAATACCCACGGTAGAAAAACGCCAGAATTCTCCGAGAAAAGTGAAAGAAAAAGTTCGCAAAACTCCGGAATTTCTTTTTGATGATACTAAACTTTTGGTAACGCCATCTCGAAAAACTTACTCCGTGAAAAGTTCTCACACTCCCAATATATTGAAGTGCTCTCGAACTGACTCAACAGCAAGTATAAAGCCTGATGATTCAATCAAAACCCCTGAGAATCTCGATTTGCATATCGATAATCACATATGTGGAATATGTGGTGCTATTTTTTCATCAAAAGCTGAAATGGAGACTCACCATGAGTGCCATACATCCACCCCTAGTTCTGAGGTGAAGCATAAGATGATGAGATGTAAAAGATGCCAAGAAATTGTTGAAGCAAAATTCGTTAAAACTCACGTTTGCAAAACAAGTAAATACAAGTGCGAAATTTGTAATCAAGTTTTTAAGATTCAGAGTGCATTAGATGAGCATTTGCAAGAGCATAATGATCATCAAGTGGACCCCCATATTTATCCTGATCATTCACTTCCTATATCACAATCGGCTCCAGCTGTTGTAAACCTTGATGGAGGGAATCAGGGAGCTTATTCTTGTTTCATTTGCGACAAGAATTTTACGAATGCAGACGTTCTGAAGGATCACATTCAGACACATTGTGACAACATGAGTGAGGGCGAACAGGCACAGAGTGAAAGGGTGTACCAGTGTGCAATATGTGGTGAGATCATGGATTCTGAATCTACCCTGGAAAATCATGTGGAGAAACATTTGTACGACGATGAGGATGATAATCCCAATTTGATTAATATCGAGGGACTTATTCAGGTGCAAATAGATAAACATATGCATAC
>NW_011887740.1:391671-395375 GCF_000806365.1 Fopius arisanus | reverse complement strand
TTTTTCGGTCCCTTCAGCGTTTCTCCAATTCAACTCAACTACTTGATTGATGATGCCTCTACAAAAAATTAACGAACATTTCTTCATAAAAGTTTCTTCAATTTTTCCGTTACTAATTCTTTCCATCCATAATCAGATAATGAGTAATGATTGAAGAAAAGTCTATTAAACAATTCAAGGCGCGGAATAATGGACTTTCTTTCATTACTTGAAGAAGATTTTTACGAAGAGAAATATCTTCAGAGATTAGTTGGATGGAAAATATTTTCTTAAGTTATATTAATATTTCAAATTTGCCGCACAATCGTTACAAATTAGATGGTGTTTTCTTTTGTTAATTTTACTTCGCGCTATTTCGATAAAAATAATGAGATTGGATTGAAAAGTATCTCTTTTCATCCGGTTTGATTTTATCTCTATTTTTTATCTACTCGATTACGGGAGTAGGCTACTCTTGTACAAAATGAAACTATTACATACTACGATGTAATTGTACTTCATAATTCACACGAAAAACGTCTTAATGTAAAAAAAGACTATTGAACATTGTAAATAACAAGTATTTCGTTCGTATGTTAAAGCTGGTTGGATTCTTCAATTTTTTATTCCCGGAATAAAATATGAAAATTTCGAAATCACAGATGTTATTCGGAAGTTATTTTTAATGATTACTTGTGATTAAAATAAAAAATGAACATGAAATATGCGCACTATCTTGATATGCAAATAATTATTTCCGGGAACGAAGAATCAATAACAATTTGTGTATGTTTTCAGAACCATTGTTCAACCATAGTTATACTTGGCATCCAACTCAAATATAAATAAGAAAAAATAAGAGAATTTTTGTGTTTTGATTTCTCTCCCATATGCCAAATGGAGAAAACAATAATAAAGTTTTCAATATTGGAAAATTCTACATATCTACAAAATGCCAGGATTATCAAATTAAAGGGTGGAACTTAGAGCAAACATCAAAAGTCTTCTTTTGACGTAAAATATTTTCATTTTTATAAGACACATTCGAAATTGTTCTTTGACAATGTACATTTGCAAAAAAAATGATTAAGAGCCACTACAAACTTTTTTTAGTTACAGATATTCCTCTATTTTTCTCCTAGTTCTCGTCTTGTTCACGTGATTGGTACAAATTAAATTAATTTCATTCCACTGCGTTACAAGATCAGTGAAAATTTTCCATTTTTATGGGAGTTATTCTTTTACTCTCTTACAGTTTTATACGAATCAACTCAAGAATAATTGAGTATAATTCTATAAGATATAGAAATGAGCGAGATTGCCTGTCGAAACCGTTAGCAAGGAAAATTAAAAAATATCCATTGAATATTTTAATCATCGTCACAAGTTATTTTTTATTATTTGGATAGTTGAATACTGGAATATACAACACGTAACATTCTACCATTCCACTCGAATTTGTTAAAGTCACGACTTAATCAATAAATTCACCCAAATAATTCAACAAATCGAAATATCGACATGCCTGCCATAGCACCAAATCTCAACCAATTTTCTAGAATTTCATTTTCTAAAACTTAATTGATTTATTACAATGTCCAACGAAAACTTCTCCATTGACTTGGATTTTTAATGATTATTTCATTTAAACAGAAGAAACGAACATCTTGATGAAATGACTTTAAAAAATGTCAAATATCCTCATTCACGTCGTCATCCAAGTGAACCTTGGCATCATGATTGGCCTAAGCAATCATTAGTGCAATCATTAGTACCCCTATAGAAGAAGACTATATACAACAAAGGGGAATGTGTATGTATTATCTTTCATAATACCGTATTGAATTGGTAAGATTTAATTTGGAATCATTCTGATGATTGATATTCAAAATTCCTCAATCGTACCAGGATTACATCAAGAAAACCGAGAATATCATGATTAATCCATTAAGTTTTACCATTTCACTACAAAATAGTCTGGTCTTTTTTAAGGAGTGACTCAATAATTTTGGGCGCAATACGGCAATATACTATCTAAGTAAATAAGTCAAAATAAGTAAATGATCAAGTGACGGAAATGGAGCCCTATAAAAAAATCCACGTAGCTTAATTAATTGGTTTTTCATCAATTAATCATTCAATTTATTCCTTATATTGATAATATAAGCCAACTGCGGAAACAACATTTATCTACATTAGACCCTCAAAAATATCAATGCGATTTAATCATCAATTCTATATATTGATGATAAATATAATTTTTACAATGCTTGTCATTTTGATTTCATAAATATAGAAAATAGCATTACAAACTTGACCATTTTACGCTCGACTCACACATCGCCGCCGTGCCTATCTGATATCACTCCTTAAATTTCACCCATACAGATGAGAATGCTATTGGGACATTTGTTGTTCAAATAATCGGAGGAAAAAATTTCCTCAATAATTAGTCTGATTTTTTGTTAATCGAATTTGGTATTTGTTTATTCTGTTCCATTTGTGTTCCGTATTAAAAAACAGACTATAATTTGGGTCCCGTGTTTTCTTAATTGTAATACAATTATTTGGGGAAGGAAGGGGAGAATATAATTTGTTTATGTGTAACGTGTCAATAACATTGATCATTGATATAATAATTAATGAATCTAAAACCATACAATAATAACTTCAATGTACTTTTCTATTATAAGGATAACTATTATTTACAATGACATCATTCATAAAGGTTTTTTTTTTTGTTTTTCGCAAATACTATATTAACTCAAAAATTTAATAATTATAATAACAATAAATTAAATATAATTTTTAATATCTTGTTTTTGCTGCCGAAATAATAAGAGGATAAATAGGAAGTGAGATTTTCCCGATAAGTAAGTAAGACTTAGTTTCAGTAATAAGTCTAGGGAACAAGAAAAACGCAAATCTGTACAATTGTCTTCTTTTATTCAAAAAAATCTATTAATTGGCATACGCATTTTTCCATCGCACCCTTTAATACTTGCGATGATTTTCTTTCTCATATATATCTTTTTCCTGTATATTATACTGGTATTATTTCCATACACTAAGCTAGCATTCCAGATAGACAATTTCAAATCATTCAATCGTCCTCGGTAATTCTTTCACAACTCATTTCTTTCAGATTTATTTGAAAACAAAAAAAATAATAATAATAACATCAACCAGCCTGCCATTTTAATGTATCAAACTGGCCTCTATATTTTTCTTATCTATTTTCGTCTTACGTTTTGTTTTATTTCGTTGAACAACGAATTACGAACAACTCAACCTCTTGAAATTTTGATAGGTGAGGGGATTCACTAGTCATTAGTGACAGTATTTGTTTATTGAATTGATTATAAACAAGGGGCCCTTTTCTTGTCCATCCGTGTGATGAATAATTAAGCATTTCAATGTTTATTCATGCACACGGTGCGATTAATTGAATTAATCACTTGGAATTTGGCTTTTTTCAAGAGGTTTTCAAAATATAAACTCATTACTGGGATACGACATCGACGTAGTTTGCTGGATAAAGACCTACTCTGCCGTCCTTTCTTCCTTTGCACCAGCCCTGCTCGTCCTCGTCCTCTAATTTTTCAAATACTTCACCTGAAAATATATTTTTTTCAAATTTAATTACGTCTCCTATAAAAACTAAGAAATCATTGCTATTCCATAAATGACAGTTGAACATTTCTATCACGATTGCAAAAAAAAAA
>NW_011887740.1:384276-391661 GCF_000806365.1 Fopius arisanus | reverse complement strand
AAAATATCAATGCGATTTAATCATCAATTCTATATATTGATGATAAATATAATTTTTACAATGCTTGTCATTTTGATTTCATAAATATAGAAAATAGCATTACAAACTTGACCATTTTACGCTCGACTCACACATCGCCGCCGTGCCTATCTGATATCACTCCTTAAATTTCACCCATACAGATGAGAATGCTATTGGGACATTTGTTGTTCAAATAATCGGAGGAAAAAATTTCCTCAATAATTAGTCTGATTTTTTGTTAATCGAATTTGGTATTTGTTTATTCTGTTCCATTTGTGTTCCGTATTAAAAAACAGACTATAATTTGGGTCCCGTGTTTTCTTAATTGTAATACAATTATTTGGGGAAGGAAGGGGAGAATATAATTTGTTTATGTGTAACGTGTCAATAACATTGATCATTGATATAATAATTAATGAATCTAAAACCATACAATAATAACTTCAATGTACTTTTCTATTATAAGGATAACTATTATTTACAATGACATCATTCATAAAGGTTTTTTTTTTTGTTTTTCGCAAATACTATATTAACTCAAAAATTTAATAATTATAATAACAATAAATTAAATATAATTTTTAATATCTTGTTTTTGCTGCCGAAATAATAAGAGGATAAATAGGAAGTGAGATTTTCCCGATAAGTAAGTAAGACTTAGTTTCAGTAATAAGTCTAGGGAACAAGAAAAACGCAAATCTGTACAATTGTCTTCTTTTATTCAAAAAAATCTATTAATTGGCATACGCATTTTTCCATCGCACCCTTTAATACTTGCGATGATTTTCTTTCTCATATATATCTTTTTCCTGTATATTATACTGGTATTATTTCCATACACTAAGCTAGCATTCCAGATAGACAATTTCAAATCATTCAATCGTCCTCGGTAATTCTTTCACAACTCATTTCTTTCAGATTTATTTGAAAACAAAAAAAATAATAATAATAACATCAACCAGCCTGCCATTTTAATGTATCAAACTGGCCTCTATATTTTTCTTATCTATTTTCGTCTTACGTTTTGTTTTATTTCGTTGAACAACGAATTACGAACAACTCAACCTCTTGAAATTTTGATAGGTGAGGGGATTCACTAGTCATTAGTGACAGTATTTGTTTATTGAATTGATTATAAACAAGGGGCCCTTTTCTTGTCCATCCGTGTGATGAATAATTAAGCATTTCAATGTTTATTCATGCACACGGTGCGATTAATTGAATTAATCACTTGGAATTTGGCTTTTTTCAAGAGGTTTTCAAAATATAAACTCATTACTGGGATACGACATCGACGTAGTTTGCTGGATAAAGACCTACTCTGCCGTCCTTTCTTCCTTTGCACCAGCCCTGCTCGTCCTCGTCCTCTAATTTTTCAAATACTTCACCTGAAAATATATTTTTTTCAAATTTAATTACGTCTCCTATAAAAACTAAGAAATCATTGCTATTCCATAAATGACAGTTGAACATTTCTATCACGATTGCAAAAAAAAAAAATGGAGTTCATTGGATTTTAGAGTTTGCTAATTAGTTCGCGTAGTTTTTAAAAAACTATTGAGCAGTATCAGAATAGCGGGAATTCCTGAAATATTCAAGGATTAAATAAAATTGATTACTGTATTACTTTGATAAGTTAATGGATAATTTGATTGAAATTTCATACCTTGTTTGAATGTTAATTCATCTGCCTCTGCACCTTCGTAATCGTATAACGCTCTAACAGGTACACCAGGTTCACCTGTGTCTACCAAGGCCTCACCTCCATCTTCGTCCCATTCTTCTTCGTCAAAAGGATTTGATTCTTGCTTGGCATTCGTTCCATTTCTAAAAAAAAATATGTACAGATCACAATTATTTGCATGAGAATATCGATATCATATCGTATTTCAAGAATTTTTTCCCGTCACGTATCAGTTGTCAATTAATTCTCAATTAGAACTATCTACTTTCTGATAAATTACACTCAAGGTTGACTCTGGACTAATTCTCAGTTCATAGATAAAACCCAGAGAATAAAAGAGTGTGATAGGACTTATGATAAATGTTTGAACTTTTGTTCACTATAAAAAATTACCGCAATGAGAGTCCGCAGTGGCATGTACTTGCGAAAAATTTCACAATATGTGTACGATGGGTACAATACAATATCTGTTAGATGCATACAAAAATTATTCTCATAATTTTGAGGACTTTGACAACGCCGTGTTCGAAATATGCACCGTTACTGTCGAAACTTCATGTTTTTTCAAAGTTTGAAATTGTGTATTTAAAAAATGACGCGTCAAAGTTCTTGATACTTTGGTACTATTTTTTCTTCGCGCCAGATGTTCAAATTTGGTGTCTTTACCATATTAAGAGATTATTCACAAGCATAAGTAGCTGAGGAAATATCTTAAACCCACTTCCCACCAGAATTATCAAGCTCTAATCACCGATCTAAGCTTATCAATTAGCAATTATCTCCTAAACTAAATAAGCTAGGCGATAATTTATCCGATGGCCCATTTTGAGCGTTGGAAATCGGGGTCATACGAAAAATGATCAAAGACATTTCGCCGTCACTTCGTCGAGGGGCTGTCAACTTCATTCAAGCATGAAGTCGAACGAATATCGAGAATCGACAGATAACTATATTGGCAGGTGTTATCAGTCCAACCTTGGCTAGCCTAGATAGCCTTCCTGTAACATTGTACGGAGTGACAAAGTCAGTAAAAATGGCCTATCCATTTAATGATCGTGATCGTTCAATCACGACTCTACTACCAGACTCATATTTGGTAATCCCAACTCATTTATTTCTTATTAACATTAGAAAAATATTTTGATTGTTTTAAATCTAATTCAACAACACCAACTATTTTTGGTCGCAAACAATTAGTTTTACCACATTTTAATAAATTTTTCGCAGTGTATTGTTTACTGATTGACTAATGAGATGTCGGTCACTAATTCAGTCATAACTCGTTAACGATCTTGTACTTATTTATTTATTAACTCAAAGAAACGAGGATCGGCGATCTACTTGAAATCGTCACTCGTTTAATTTCAATAGACAAGAAACCGCGTCTTGAGGATTTTCTCATTGAGCAGGCCCGAAATTCAAATGACCCCGAGGTCGCCCGAAACATTTCGATTAACTGTTTCTCGATTGAATTAAAATTCCTCTAGATTTTTCTTCCATTTGACGCACCTATTACAATGGTAACATGACCCTGTTCTCGTTGACTAATTACGCACGAGTAATTCACCCATAATTCGCTGATTACATCCCACTCGTACGTTTATTTCATACTTATCATAAATAGTGCAGCTGGTCTACATTTTTCAGTTCCCATATTTAGCCGAGAGTATTCCTTTCTCTCCCAGAAAATTTATGAAAAAAGCTAGAAAATCTAATTACGTTAATTCGACTTGAATTATGGGCGATTTGTTCTTGGATTTTTAAATGTTTATAGAAGTTGCAGGCTAAAAGTTCCAATTCCTAATACTGGATACTTTCCCTCATACACTGAGAGAAATTATTCAATAAAAATTACGTGCATTTTCCGTAATTCTGGAGCGAAATGTCGTTGTCGGAAATTTTACGGAACTGTCACGTAATTTTTATCTGAATTATCGATGAAAAATAACAATACCGTCACTTAAATTTTTCGAATCAACTCCGTAATCGGTAAGTGAACTGAAAGTTCCGTAATTTTTACTAAATACGCTCCCTAATACGCTCTTATCCAAGTTTAGTCTACATCTAACTCCGACTTTCACACACCATAACATGAATTACGTCAATGATTAATTATTAAAAAGTTGCTAATTAACGATTTTTTAGGGATTTTTCTAGCTTTCACGAGGGATTTGTCAACCGATAGTGGCCAAATTTTCTTTCTATAAAGTTAAAACCTGTAATTCACTTGAACATAAAGAATATCTCAAAATAATTCCTCGAATTATCGTAAATTCACCATTACTTACGTAATCATAGAAGATCTGTTGACGGAGTTACCATCATGATTATTTTTCTCTACGCTCTGCTTCAATGATCCTAATGTATCCGTTTTACCTTCCCCATTGTTCTCTGGTATTGCTCTAGCACTTGGTGGCTTAGCTTTTGTTTTATTATTAACTGGTGGGAAATCCTAAATTCAAAAAATCATAAATTTAAAAACCGTACATAGAAAAAAAAATGTTATTTTATCAATGCGTTTATAGTACTTGAAATTGATGTTTTAACAGGAATTGTAGCTACTTAATTCTTTTTTTGCTATTTGAACGCATCCATGCCTCAAAAGTTGAAAATGTCAAATTAAAGAATATGTTTAAAAAAATAAAATAAAAAATATTACATGCAGGTCTTCCCCAACTGGGCGTTGATTGATGAGGGTAATGGAGCCAGCTGGTAGGGCCTCTTTCGATTTTGATCCTTTGGTGATCTCACGGAATTCCTCGGTATAATCCTGTGTAATATAGCAATGACCAAAAACAATGACATGCAAGGGCATTCCAAAACTTTTTTTTATTTATATCAATGTATTTTTTAAGTACTATGACGATATCCTCAAAATTCGATCTCTAAAGAGATTTTATTGCTGACATAGTGAAGCTCTTTCAAATGCGGTTTAAAATATTCAATCAGAAATAATAATTTGTGGTCAAGTGATTAAACTAAAGCCGATCGTTATTGCGGGGTTGTTTAGATAACAATTCCCTTGTTTTACAAAAAAATACCGAAAGATTCGTCTCAGAGTTGAAGAAGTCCTTATAGAAAAAAGTTCTTGATTATTTACTCCTAAATCACTGATTATTGTGCTCATGTAATTATTTTAATGGCACAGACCGTTTTGTCGACGCGATTATCATCTGGAATATACGACTGGAATATACCATGTAACGGTTTTGCAATAATCAAATATGGTAAATAGAAAATTGTAAACAAGTATCAAAGGAAAATGACAGATACAAAAAAAAAATTAATTTCATGTGACTCGAGGTGATAAACTATTAAATAAAGTGTGTAATTAATTTTCTATGCAAGTCTCTCGGAGACTACCCCTATGCTCAAAATTTCAAGCGAAAGTCCCGAGAGTCAACTTTAAATCCTTATACTTTAATTAATTCACGATGAATATTTTTAAAAACTATTCTTTTCTATCGACTAATTCTCTCAATCGACCAATAAGCAGCTGATGACCTCCCATGAGACACTATATATTAAAAAAGAAAATTCAATCAGCTAACCCATGCTATTAATATTTCTATTAATATTGATGTATAACTACTCGTTCAGTTATGGAACAACGACACTTGAACTATTAAAAATGAATGATAAAAAATCTCATTATTATATCATAAATCGAGGAATTCAATCATGCTACAAAGAAAACAAATTCATAATAATGATTACCTCGAATTGTGGCCAGTTCATGGCCATATTGACCCCGTGATTATTCGACCACCACTTGAGGTCCTTTTCAAAATCGGCATTATTAATGGTATGATAAAATTCCTCATAAATTTGTGGAAGACTGAAATAGAAACAAGTGTCAGGCATGTTACATATGCATTTCACCATTTCAAGATGTATTTGGTGTTTATAATTACACTGGATCCTGTGATATGTTGAGACATTTATGAATACCAAATAGGACTTCCTTGAAGAATTGCAGTCGTTGTGCTTCCATCTCTTGACATTTTTCAAACACCTGAGTCATGTCTTCCATGTACTTTGGATTGTACTGATTTATTTCTTGAAGTGATGCCTCATATTTCTCCTTTGCCTTCTGCACCTCTTCTTTAGTCTTCTGTACTCGGTCCTGCATTTTTTTCACCTGTGGACGGATTTTAATCGTTAATTAATGCGTCATTAATTTATAGGGAGAAAGGTTTTCATTCAAATGAGATTCCAACTATTCGAAATGATTATAATACAATGAGGTAAATTTTATTGGGGAATTAATACCGGCATTCTTGACGGTTGTGGGAAACAATATATTATAAAAGACATTTGGAGAGAATTATAACGATTTTTCTGCTATGTAAGATTTTTTTGTAACAGAATAAACATCGGTGAGGATCTACAATGAGACTAAAATCATGTAATTAATAATTATTAAATAATTATTAAAAACTAGAACCCGAAACATTGAATATTTCTTTATCATCTTCCTGATCTGTTTAATTAATAAAGAAACAGTCGATGTCATTCAACTTCCTCTGAACGAATAAATAAATATTTTATCCATAATTTACTACAGTTGTATTTCAACATTGAACTTTTGTTATTATTTCTTTTTTTTTACTGGCTTACCAATTGTACTCTCTTGGAAGAAAACCAATGAAAGAAAAAGGAGGAAAAGACAGAAAAGAACATTAATAATCATGCGACATGCAGACAATTATTATACATACAAACTTAATGTCACCAATCTTAGTATTCCTAAGTAACTTTAGTAATCGGTTGGTCCATGCACGACATCCACTTATTGGCATCTAAAAAGGCCGAATTTCACATGCCTGTTTAGGCTGAATTCAATCCGCAAAAATTTTCATGAAATCCGCGGAAAAGTGAAATGTGAGAGATGTTTTTCGTGGGATATAATTCTCCTTGTGACTTTTCAAAAAGTGAACGCTTGCGCCTTGATAACTCTGAAAGATCATTAGACCTTCTCGTTGTCATTCCCTTTAATATCTTATTATTATTATTTAATATATGATATGAAATATCTTTATACGCTCAGAAAAAATCTCTGAAGCTGTCACACATTTTGAATCATTTTTAATTACTGGAAATATTTATTGAGGGAGTGATAACGTGTGGGGAAAATTAAGTTATCCGAGCCAAGAAAATACGAATGTGCACTATTCGAAAAGTTAGTGAGAATTCTCTCCATTCTCTCCATTTTCCCGCTAGTGTATTGTTTTTTTTAAATAGTTAATTAATTTTGTCCTACGCAACCTGGTGTCTGATTTTTGTCATTTTGTCGATCTTTAACGCCAATAAATGAACTAGTTTATGAGCAGCGATGTCTTCCGCAGAATCTTAGAATTACATTTCAACTTCAATTCATAAATTAATAATTACAGAAAAGTACAATTCCACTTAACGCAAAATCAATGCATAAAAAGGGATAAACTTTGAGAAATTAATTGATCGTTTCGTGAGATTTGATGTTCAAAACTTCAGTTAATTTTTTTCTGAACAAGCGGTTTGTAGAATTCATTTCTGATCCTGATCATCATTTTCACCTTGTAGAGAGATTATTTTTTTTAAAGAAGGGTATTTTCTGTTTTTGGACAGAAATTTTTTTCTCGTTGTTATAAATATTAAATACAAACGAATTTTTATATGAATAATTTTCCTCTTTCCC
>NW_011887740.1:380414-382621 GCF_000806365.1 Fopius arisanus | reverse complement strand
TGAGAAAATGTACGTAAAAGAGTTAAATAATTTTTTCTCGGATGGCTAAATAACAGTTACTGAGCAGTTGATAAATTTTCCTAAACCATACGTTAATTCTCCCAACGGCTAAAACCCGAGACGATTATCAAACGGTTAGATAATTTTTCCTGAATTTTTCTCTCCGTGCACTTGCACCGAATGTGAGAGATCTGCATAGATATTTTTTCAGGCAGACCTTTTATCAGAGAATTGATGGGCTAGGGCCTGATCAGTGACATATTAAAATTTCTACTAGTGTCTAGACTCTAGAGTGTCCAGAGAAAAAAAAAAGTATGAAAAATTACGTGAGAGCTCCGTAATTGACCGAATTGCAAGTACATACAATTCTGGAACTCTCACGGAATTTTTCACTAATTTTTTTCTCGGTGTAGTTAATTAAAAAAAAATTGTATTAATTGAGGAACTGCAGAATAATCACCTTGTGGTATGCATCTTTCTGCCATGTTTTGACCTGCTGTATAATATCATCACAAAGATTCTCCTTCACTTTGAGATGAAGATCGCACAATCTGTCAGACTCAACAAGAGAGCCTTTCCACGCGGCTTCGGTAGTCCCGTACTCCGGGCCCTTTTCAATCTTCTCATTCCACGATTTAGACCAACTCTTGAGTGCCTTGGCATAATTTTTCTCAATCTCTGCTCTCTCCTGAACGAGAGCAATGAGACTGTCACAGAGCTTGTGGCCATCTTCGATTCTCTTGGTTGTCCGTTTGTAATTGCCTGGTTCCCAAAAGGAATCTGAGGTAGCTATTAACATATTATCGTCGCTGTGGTGTGACATCCTAACCTAAGACAAATAGCCCCCGTCTGAAACAGATAAGATACAAGAAAATTAATCAAAAAAATTTAATTTGTGATGAAGATCACGATGAACTGAAGCAATGTACATGAGTCTGACAAAAATTCATTTAAAAAATGGATAATCAACACCGGGATTTGAACCCGGGACCTCCTGATTATGCATCGGGTGCTCTTCCAATTTAAATATACGTGGACAACGAAATTTCTTGTTGAAGGAGGGTACCTTCTCACCAACGCAGAATGTTTCGAAAGCAACAAACGGAAGAGGAAGACACTGAAAAGGTGATTCCGTGTAAGAATTCATACGTGGTATCTTTATTTTTGTGAGTGGTACCGTAACGTCTAGTGCGTTTCCCGGAGTTCCTGATAACTTCTCCGAAAAACTACATTCTCTTTCTTATTGATGGAAATATAATAATTAAAAAAAACAATTCTTCTCACTTCTCCATGAATTTTTTTCCCCGCGTGGTTACAGATACACGGAACTGCCGTTAAAATCTGAATACCGCCGGCTGCAATAATATTTTACCTTTTGTTCTAAGTGGTCGATAAGAGATTTTCCAATCATCTACCTGAAAAATGGTGGCGGAATAACACTGAAAGAAAATTCTCTCTCAACGATATGTACTAGATACAAACTATATTTGGCATTAGCGTATTTTATCAAAGTATTTACACAGTGATTAGTAGATTTACTGATGACAAGTAGATATATTTGGCAAAAGGAATTTTTTTCTCAGCTCAAGTCTATGGAGAAGTCAACCTCGATCACCGAGGATTGATCGGAATTGGAACGATTGCTATATATGTACCAATTCTTTGAAATGAGAAAAATCACATTCCAGCGAATGCGAGGCATCGAAATAATCAGTCTTGTCAGCAGCCCACATTATATCACAGCTACAATACAATCCGAGGTACAATCGGTTGATATCAGGTTGTGCGCATATATCTGGTCATCCATAGTAGTTCTCCATTTATTGGATTACTTCGGCCATCATCCATCGTTCGAATTCCCGAAGCCATTAAAAATGTGTCACCCTCTCGAACACACGGGAATCTCTAACTTAAAGAGACATTTCATATTTCTCCATTTAAACTAAAAGCACCATTTAAATCATCAAAAATTTTATGATTGAAGATTTTTCGAATTTCTAATATCGTGAATAAATAATTAGGGTAGTGGGACAATACGGGGATGTTTTTATTTAGATTTCTCGTCAACAGCAATTACGACTGTCGATTATCTTCCTGGAATCATAATATGACTATCTTAAATCATAAGTGTCTTATGGGAAATCATTAAATTACCGTCAGATTGAATGTCAAATTGATAATTTCGAAAAAAGTATTTTCTTTCATGA
>NW_011887740.1:376956-379079 GCF_000806365.1 Fopius arisanus | reverse complement strand
GATTATGTAAAAATTGGGTCATTTTCGTGGATTTTCCTCTTCATGTATCGCACAAACACCAAAAGAAGAAGAAAATCTCTTTAGTGTATGAAATTTCTAAAATAATTTGCAATTTACCATAATTAATCTAATTGTTTTTGTATTAAATTATGTCGACGGCATGTGCTATTCATATAAAAAACTGATAGACTAAAAAATAAATTTTCGTTTAAAAGAATTTTTCAAAATTCTTCCTGTTTTATGAATATAAATAGCTCTTGCTACCTAGATTCTAGAATATATGTACGTTATTACAATAATATTAAACAAATATGAATATTTAGAATAATTAATAAAAAGTAATTTGATCCGTAATCGTGGCGGGACAAATTAAATTTATTTCGATGATTACTATACCTTTTTCTCATTTGCAAATGATTTGAATGAAAAATTGAGGGACATGAAAACATTACATAATACGTAAGTCATGTACATAGGGGGAGAAATTTGCGTGGGTATATAGTAGGAATGCTACCAATCCGGCAAATGACTCGTTCATCACAGGGGTTCCGGTCATTCGTGAACACGTGAAGGTCAACATCAAGGTCAGTCATCAAATCATTTACAAGCGGAATAAAAAAAAACTGTCGAGTTTACGTATGACGCAGTCCGTTCAGATAGTTCAATGACTCGCGAATAATCACTATCAAAATGGACGGCTTGTCTATACGAATATTTTAAGTTCATCTCATAAGTGAGATATAGTTTTAAATTTCAAGGACGCCTACCTAGCACAAAAAAGGTAGAGTCGGAAAAAAAAAATACTTGAATTAGGGGACTGTTTTCGTGCGATCGTTATTATTAGTACATACGAAGCTCAAATTTTAAAGATTTTAATTTGGAAAAATATGTACACTAAAGTTAATAAGACTAGGAGATTATTGGTTAAATTGGCGAGCAATTATTTATCCCCAAGGAGATGCAGAGTCGTTTTTTCTTTACATAGTAGACAGGAAATTTGTACAGCGTTCCCATCTTTGTGACGTCCAAGGAGTCGTTGGATAGGATTTGAATTAGATAGAAAGGGGAACAGGATAATTCTCAATACAATTTTTACAAGAAAAATTACTGAAAAAATGGGTAGTCCAGACCGGGATTCGAATCCGGGATCTCGTTGGGGATAAATCCCACTGACAGTTCATAGGTCCTTATCATGAAAGCAGAGATACGTAAATGAAGTTCGCCTGAGTCGAAACTCGTAAGACTGATTCCTTATTGGTCAACTCGAATCCGAAGTCGAAATTCGAATTCGGCGCGCGGAGTGCGTAGTAGATCTCGTTTTCAAAAATAGAGGAGTTTATTGCTTCAACTGTCATCTGATTGATGACAATGACAATGACTGGCACACGTTGAAGCCCGATTTCGATCTGCCCTCTGTATAAATTATTAAATTAAATACTTAATTGTTTATGTCATTACCTAGTCAGCATAATTCAGGTACGAGTGTCATACTGGCAATGCTGTATGTTCAAATATTCAACAATTAACCAAATCTGGAGCATAACACAATTCTCAGTCTAGTGCTATTGATAACAATTAATCAAGAAAAAATAACAGGTTTTATGAAGGCTATTTGAGGTTATGGTAACGATTAACCGATCTAAGGCTGATCTAAAACCGATCAACGATTAAACGATCTAGAAAAAATGTAAAAAAATAATGCAACGAATAATCCACTGAATTAAAAACTCCCCCAAAGTTTACCATTCATTTAAAAAACTATCAATCATGAATAAACTTTTTTTGTGTGTTGTGAATTCATTTTCCATTAATATACTTAAGGACTCATGCAAATTTCTCATGCACTACTTTAAATTGAGTAAAAAAAATTTCAAAACAAAAAATCGTTGAGGAATACTCATTAATGTTCAAGTGCAGATAAACTAGTTACTCCATCTGAACAAAAAGTAAGTATCCGTGACCTAAAGAGTCGCGTCATCATGATTTTTCTGTGATAATCGAGAGGTGATATTGTTCAAGGTAAAATTCAGTACCTCCTTATGGGAGTTGTTTATTTTCTCTGCTGATGTCATACACGATACTTATAGACTCTTTAGGGTAAAACTCGGTATACCAAAAAATAA
>NW_011887740.1:367048-370666 GCF_000806365.1 Fopius arisanus | reverse complement strand
CTATTGTCGTTCGATAACAAGGGCCCTCCGAGTCTCTATATACATCAACGGCTTTCTTTACAACTTAACTATGCACGAAGGTCGCGGGAGTTTTAATGTCAGCCCACTCAGTTCTGTTTCGCGATGTTCAAGAGCTTTTTTGAAATTGACAAAGACCAGACAAGGATGTATTTAACATGAATCGAGTCGAGTAACTGCAAAATGATGCATAATTAGGGCACAGCTGACCTCCAGTGACCTTGAATGAGCGTAGGAAGCTGGTAACAGTCAGAACTGGTGTTAAGAGCACCCTTGACGGGTATTCAAGGTCGTTAGTAGGTATGCTGAAACTCTTTACCTGACATCGGGGATATCGGATATCCGATAAAAATTCTGGCATTCGTAATTCGTTGAATAATTTACAAGTGAATTGAAATGTAAAAATTGACAATTGAACCGGAGGCAATTCTTTCCCCTCGTTTTCATTACCGTTCCTTATTGTTAAGTAAAGTTCCCGTATCATTTTTATTCAATTCAACAGAAGAAAAAACCCCGAGAATTATGAAAAAGAACAGCTAGGGTCCAGGTATTCTTGAAATCTCTCAAGATGGTATTCTGCACATCCATCGGTGAAAGTTGTTTTGCAAAGTAGATAAAAAATATATAGTTGTCTTGTATGATGTATATTTTTTTACATACTTTTCAATGGAGGAACACAGGGCTTTAACGAAAATGGATACGGCCATTTCGAAATAACACAAGTTGAATAAATGGGACTATGCATGGCGCAAAGTTTATAGCATAAATCCAACTCTTTTACGATCGAAATAACTCTTCGTTGGTTTTCTAGAACTTGGCCACCCGTAAAATGATGATTCAATTGTAAGTTTTTGTTTTCTTTAAAAACAGAATAAAGTGAATCTAGTAAATTTATTATAATAATATCTGAAGTTTCATGATCAGACCCGTCCTGTGAGAAATCTGAACAAATCCGAATTTTTGGTAAAAGAACTTGTAAAAAACAAGGTAAAATTAAATTAAATAATTTTAGTATTCTACTTGTGAATTTCGACGACCAGGACTTTCTTAGCATTTCAAAAACCAGTAATTCCTTCGCAGTTTAGTTTATGTTTTAAAGAGTGATCAGCTTAATCATACGATCATCATATCCGATGATAATAATCGCGGTCATCTAGGACACTGCTTTTTACATTGGAATATGTATTGCGGTGAAGGATTCAATTATCTCCAATGGACAATAAGAAATACACAAGATGTATTAAAATTGATTGCAAAATTATCGTCGCATAATAAAAGCAGGTTCAAGGGATCCGAAGAAAATATTAAAAAAAATCTTAATACAATAATTTCCAGATAATGGATAATTAACGTGGGCAGATTGAGGAGAGTGTTAAAAACAGAGTGTGAGAAGCAGGAATGTGGGGGATAGAATTATGGCAATATTATATTGAAAAGAACGAGATAACAGTATATGAGTACGACAAACGCACTGTGGGTCCACGACAACCGTGGATTTATGCAAAAATTTCTTAATTGACGATATTTCTGAAATTTCAGTGCACATGATAAACGAGAGTCTAACCAACTAGTTCTTTTCGATGCGCCAGCGCTAATTTAAGATATGAGAAAATAGCAAAATTTCTCTCAGATGATGAGTATTTTCTGTGATGTGCAACCTGAACAGTAATGTTCAAGCCTTGCCGTGTAAAAAATATCACCTGTCCCTTCATCTTCGCTATTTCGAGTTGTCGGTTCAGCAGGCGATCTAGCGCGTGTCAGGGGATAATGTGTTTTCGACGCGTCAAGCAAGAAAAGTATTATTGTTCAAAACAATAATTATCTTTTCATGGCGAAAGGTATTCTTTTCTGGGTGACCATCATTCGAAAAATTATTGCACTGTCAATTTTTTATATTGTATCCGTAATTTTCGTATATTGGAATAATGTACTCGCGCAGTAGTAGTACGCTAGTTGGATGAAGCTTTATGCAGATTACGATTCTAATGAATCTTGCTTACCTATAATTAGTCGTAATTGCGTGCACATCGGAAATTGAGAAGGAAGAGGGTAGAGTATACCGGAGTAGTTTCAAAAAGGGATATACACATGCTGCCATAAGAGAGGAATCATTGCGGAACGCTAAAACCGCTAGAGCGTGTCCTGGTCTGGTAGTCCACCTAGAAACACCTACTAATCATCAACAGTTGCGGGATTAGTCATTTTTTCTGGGAAATCATTCTTTTATTCCCTTTAATAATTAAATGATACATTAGCAGTAGGCTAACAGTATCATGCCACAAACATCGCCGAAAAATCTGAAGTTGATAAAAATCAGTCAGAATAACTTTTCGAAACTTTACAAAATTCGTTTTATTATTCTTCTATTAGTTTTTATTGTTGACTTTCCTTTCTTTCAATCCATTTTGGGGAAAAATTCGTGATATCTTGTTTCACCACTTCCCTGATGAATCATCTCGACATTCGCTAATTTTTCCTTAAAATTAGTTGGAAGAAAAGTATTCAGGAAACATTGCTGATATTTACTGAGAGCATTTGGTATGAGTGCACAAAAATTAATAGTTATCCCATAGCTGTTTTTGCTCATATTATTATTTTATAATTTTTCTTAAAACAGTATCAGAGTAAGGAGAACAGTTTGTAGAAACTGAAATAGAGAGAGATGAATGAACAAGGGCCTTTTGTAAAATGGGTCCAGAGCGTGAAAACTTTGGTTGCTATGAGTCAGTAGAGTTGCAGAGGTCATAGGAGAAAGATCTACCTTCTGAGTGCGTTTAATAAAAGTTAACGTCTAAGCCTAATTAGGTTTATTATTTACTAATTCCTGTCCATAATCCAATAATATTGTACTATTTTTTATGTTTTTAGGGACATTTTACAGAAGAAAATCTGTTTTTTTTCTTATTTATCTTGTGTTTGCAATTTGGAAGTTTTGCAGAATGGTTTGAAATGAAAAGATATGAATCTTTACTACCACGTATTTTTGCTTTGCCCGTAACTACCCGTTGATCAACTTGTAGAAAATAATGGGCTAACCGAGTGGCTTAAAAAATTTTAAAAAAGCATAAATTTTGTGACATGACTTAATAAGGATTGGATACGCAGTAGCGTATCGGCCAAGAAAAATTTTGACGATCGACTGAGCAAAGTCTCAGGCTGAGCGCACCGCTCATCTATATACGATAAAACTTTCCGCTCTACTACGAAATGATTTACATACGATGTAATAGAAACGGCCTGACAAATCAGAAAAGAGACCCTACGTACGTTATATAAATCGTTTCTGAATTTCTATAAAAATATAACTTCTATAAATAATAAAAAAGACACACCCATAGCAATGGTTTCATCTTCACATTCTCGTGATTCACATTATGTCCGGCCAAATGTTGAAAAGCTAGTAGGAACATGTCACAATGTCAAATAATCTTCAATTATTTTACGTAAACAAACTTCTTTAAGGCCCGTAAGACTCAGAAAATATATCCGAACTGGAAAAACGACGTCTAAAAACTAACGCTAACTTATTCCAAATTTCCCCTCAAAGAGTCGTACATCCTCCGACTCTTGCCAAGCGTGCACGCACTTCCTATGTTCTGA
>NW_011887740.1:366241-367038 GCF_000806365.1 Fopius arisanus | reverse complement strand
CAGGCATACTACACGCCATACCTAGTTACAAACAGCCAAAAACCATAACAAAAGCTTCAAGCTATTATTTTTTTGGTATTGCGCTCTGGCAGCACTGGCTAGATTGCGTACTCAATGTGGAAATACCCCCACTAGATTTAAATGTGAACTGCGATTTGATTTAGAATTTTCAACTTGATTTTCTTGATAAATGCTCAACTTCTTCTCATGCCTTGTATTTCGGTGCTAAACTTATTTCTGATTCCCCGATCTTACATTCGAATACATCAAAATTTCCTAATATTGTCAAAAAATCAATTTTTGTTCATTAGTAAATTTTGAACATGAAGATGAGCAAGAAAAAAACGATGGGGAAGCATCCCTCAATCATCGTTTGAAACTTTATTGTGGGTTTTTAATAACTAAAAATATGTTTGTTTAATTTTTTTGTTGATTGAAGACATTTTTTTATTCTCCATATGCTATTTGAATTTACTTCGAAAAATGAACGTTTTTATAGACGATGGAAAGGGAAATTTCCTTGAAGAACTAGTCAACAAACCCTTTTGTCCACAGGAATAAAAATACATGAAGAAGGGAATTTAAATCAGTAGAAAAAAATCTTTACATATCAAAGTACAAAAATCCTCTTATATACTCGGTCAAGTATGCCTCGATACGGTTTACTGGTCGGGCATATACACCGTCAGGTAGAGATAACACGAGGGAGAATAGAGAAGAGAACTAATGCAGGAGTAATGAACTCGAGATATTTATCAACTATACTAAATAAGATTAAAAGATACAATTCAGTTTTT
>NW_011887740.1:362692-364791 GCF_000806365.1 Fopius arisanus | reverse complement strand
TAAAAGCTGAAGCCTCTCACGTTTATCACGCTGCAATTGGTACTTCTGAAATTGTTATTTTCTGGTGCATTTCACAATTGAAACATATGGCTTTGTCAGAAATGTAAATAAAATAACAATTTTATTTTTATTTCTCAATGAATAAGATCAGTCGAGTGAATAATCAGTTTGTCCGCTAGGTTTCCCAAATTTCTATTTTGATTTGTTTGACTAGCAATAAAGGTCACTTTGGTACGTGTATGTTCTATTATCAACAATAAGTCCAGACCATGTCCTTAGATTTCAGAAAACCGGTCCGTACAGTTATCAAGGACTTGCCACATCCGGGCTTTATCAGGTGTGTAACGCATTGGTCAGCTCGAACCATGTCAGGTTGATTAGCTGGGTCTGATAAGGTCTTGTGTGCACCTATATTATAACACCTGAGCTCCTCACTTTACCACGCACTATCACTGACTGAGCACAATCGCTGGTATACAACCGCTGCCCCCATGCTGCTATTCAATTTCAATTAAATGTTAATGACTCACATATTATGATTCTGATTCCCATCATCACACTTGGACACTGGCAAAGGTTAATCAATCACTGTGATTACCGGTGTTTATTTGTATTTTCATTACGATGTGCTGAAATAGTATATTATGCAACACGCACGCGTTTCATACAAAATTTTATGTCATCGCGCCCGGAATCCGCGATTTAATCGAGTGAAGCGAGGTTAGAATCGCGCGATTACGGACACTGATGGCATAAAGTAACTTTTCAGGCACACTCCGCTTCACTTCGTCTGCCTAAAAGTTGACTTTCGCGCACATGACGAAGAAATATACTATTCTCTGTTATTAGGATTTCTCTCGGCATATATATCGCTGAGCAAACATTGACGTGAGCCACATAATTAAATTTTCGGGTGGTGGACCTAGCAATAATTCCATGGTCGTACGGGAAAGCTTCTTCTAAATTTGAAATAAATCAGGCGTGTGCATAAAGGTCACACATTTTTAAGTCCATCATCAGCTACCGCTATATTTAGTATATCCAGACATTTGGATTTTAAAAATTCACTCTGATTAGAACATCGAAGAAATGAGTGAAAACTCTGATGAGTTGGTATTGAAATTAATGGCGTAATAAATTGTTTAAAAAAGAAGGAAACATTTTCACGACCTTGAGATTCAACAAAGATCATTGACCGCGCAAAAGTTGACTCTAAATAGTTCGAAACTATGCAATTAAATTGTTGTCTCACTAAAAGGAATCCGGATAACAAGACAATAAGAGTCAAATTTTGCCGTGGGTGTTTCATGATCATTCTCCCGCGAAAAGGAGTGCGGAATATATTATCTATGGGATGAAAGGCTGTAACGGGAAATAGTGTTAGAATTCGTTCGTGGGAACAGGTAAGAGAGACATAAAATGTTTTCATAAACGGATCAAACACTACATATTATGAAGAAGAGAAATAATATTCCATGTTCATAGGGGGTTATTTAGAGAAGATGACAATTACACGCAAGCGTTCGAAAATGATATTATAATACTACGACGTCGAAAATTAAAGGAAAAGAACACGCGGCGGATGTTTTTAGAGATTTTTCACACAGAGTGCAATAATGAAATCAATTGTAAATCAATCGTACGTTCTAGGAATATTTTCTGATTTCCGGTTTGATTTTGGTGAATTTGTTTCATGTTTCATTTGAACTGCACTTGTGAATGCTTTTTATTCGAATGAAAAATGTCAATGATATAATAACTTGCATAACAGTTCCTTAGCGACGTTAAAATTTATTTCGAGAATCTATAGTCCAATAAGTATATATTAAAATTCATTGCCGGTGAAAAATTTATGAGAGCATTACTTCGACTGGGATGAAAAACGACTTATGATAAAATCATTGTTTGATCGTAAATTTTACACTTTAGAAGAAAAACGAATCAATGATTCGTACACCAAGTTTTTAAAATATCCGGTTATATTAATAATCCCCGGAAGTGGATCAGAAAATTGAGATGAAAAGTTGTCGGTCAGGAATTGATCAGGTGCTACGAGAGGTCTCAATGCGAATAGGATTACTGATTTAGTCATGTGGACT